>NC_059220.1:498338-638338 GCF_020615455.1 Coregonus clupeaformis
TATCTTAAATAATCCCACAGCCTTTTGTGAACTAACACTCACACTTCACTTATTCCCCTCTAGGTCTGACTTTGCTGATAACTACACTACCGGTCAAAAGTTTTAGAACACCCACTCATTCAAGGGTTTTTCTTTATTTGTACTATTTTCTACATTGTAGAATAATAGTGAAGACATCAAAACTATGAAATAACACATATGGAAACATGTAGTAACAGACACATCTCAACATCAACTGTTCAGAGGAGACTGTGTGAATCAGGCCTTCATGGTTGAATTGCTGCAAAGAAACCACGACTAAAGGACACCAATAAGAAGAAGAGACCTGCTTGGGCCAAGAAACACGAGCAATGGACATTAGACCGGTGGAAATTTGAGATTTTTGGTTCCAACCGCCGTGGCTTTGTGAGACGCGGTGTGGGTGAACGGATGATCTCCGCATGTGTATTTCCCACCGTAAAGCATGGAGGAGGAGGTGTTATGGTGTGGGAGTCCTTTGCTGGTGACACTGTCTGTGATTTAATTAGAATTCAAGGCACACTTAACCAGCATGGCTGCCACAGCATTCTGCAGCGATACGCCATCCCATCTGGTTTGGGCTTAGTGGGACTATCATTTATTTTTCAACAAGACAATGACCCAAAACACACCTCCAGGCTGTGTAAGGGCTATTTTACCAAGAAGGAGAGTGATGGAGTGCTGCATCAGATGACCTGACCTCCACAATCCCCCGACCTCAACCAAGTTGAGATGGTTTGGGATGAGTCGGACGGCAGAGTGAAGGAAAAGCAGCCAACAAGTGCTCAGCATATGTGGGAACTCCTTCAAGACTGTTGGAAAAGCATTCCAGGTGAAGCTGGTTGAGAGAATGCCAAGAGTGTGCAAAGCTGTCATCAAGGCAAAGGGTGGCTATTTGAAGAATCTCAAATATAAAATATATTTTGATTTGTTTAACACTTTTTGGTTACTACATGATTCCATATCTGTTATTTCATAGTTTTGATGTCTTCACTGTTATTCTACAATGTAGAAAATAGTAAAAATAAAGAAAAACCCTTGAATGAGTAGGTGTTCTAAAACTTTTGACCGGTAGTGTATGTCATTCCCAAACATTCTATGAATTTATGAAAACGTGAAAATGACCATGTCTAAGTGCTCGCTTGTCAGAAAATGTGACCGACCACCTCGATTCGGTCTTATGTTACAAAAATTTGAAATGGTGTTTTTTTTACATTGGATAGAAGTAGAGGAAGCGAAGGAGATGTGTGAGAAAAATGGTGACTGGTTTTCTGATCCACACCCCTACCTTTTTTTTAAAGGTAAAAAAATTATGTGGACACCCCTTCAAATTAGTAGATTCGGCTATTTCAACCCCACCCGTTGTTGACAGGTGTAAAATCGAGCACACAGCCATGCAATATCCATAGACAAACATTGGCAGTAGAATGGCCTGTACTGAAAAGCTCAGTGACTTTCAATATGGCACCATTATAGGATGTCACCTTTCCGACAAGTCAGTTCGTCAACTTTCTGCCCTGCTAGAGCTGTCCCTGTCAACTGTAAGTGCTGTTATTGTGAAATGGAAACATCTAGGAGCAACAACGGCACAGCCGCGAAGTGGTAGGCCACACAAGCTCACAGAACGGGACCGCCGAGTGCTGAAGCGCGTACTGCGTAACAATCGTCTGAGTGCCGAGTGCTGAAGCGCGTAGTGCATAGTTCCAAACTGCCTCTGGAAGCAACATCAGCACAATAACTGTTTATCGGGAGCTTCACGAAATGGGTTTCCATGGCTGATCAGCGGCATGTAAGCCTAAGATTACCATGCGCAATGACAAGCAAGTGGTGTAAAGCTCGCCGCCATTGGACTCTGGAGCAGTGGAAACGCGTTCTCTGGAGTGATGAATCACGCTTCACCATCTGGCAGTCCGACGAAGGAATCTGGGTTTGGCGGATGCCAGGAGAACGCTACCTGCCCCGATGCATAGTGCCAACTGTAAAGTTTGGTGGAGGAGGAATAATGGTCTGGGGCTGTTTTTCCTGGTTAGGGCTAGTCCCCTTAGTTCCAGTGAAGGTAAAGCTTAACGCTACAGCATACAATGACACCCAGATTCCTTCGTGGGAATCGAACCCACAACCCTGGCGTTGCAAACGCCATGCTCTACCAACTGAGCTACATCCCTGCCGGCCATTCCCTCCCCTACCCTGGACGACGCTGGGCCAATTGTGCGCCACCCCATTGGTCTCCCGGTCGTGGCCGGCTACAGCAGAGCCTGGATTCGAACCAGGAACTCTAGTGGCGATGCAGTGCCTTAGACCACTGCGCCACTCGGGAGGTATTTCCAGTCTGTGAATGAATTTATTGAATTTATTTCAATTGACTGATTAACTTATAGTAACTGTAACTCAGTAAATCTTTGAAATTGTAGCATGTTGCTTTTAGTTTTTGTTCAGTATAGATATTATTATAGGTTAGGGGTTAGGGTTAGGGTTAGGGGTTAGGGTTAGGGTTAGGGGTTAGGGTCAGGGTTAGGGTTAGGGTTAGGGTTAGGGGTCAGGGTTAGGGTCAGGGTTAGGGGTCAGGGTTAGGGTTAGGGGTTAGGGGTCAGGGTTAGGGTTAGGGGTTAGGGTCAGGGTCAGGGTTAGGGTTAGGGGTCAGGGTTAGGGGTTAGGGGTTAGGGGTCAGGGTTAGGGGTTAGGGGTTAGGGTTAGGGGTTAGGGTTAGGGGTTAGGGTTAGTAGTCCGTCACCACCTTTTCCCCACTGATCTTTGTCGATAGATCGCCTAAATCTATATTCAGGGAAGCAGTGTTGTTGAGGGCAGTAACACATTATCAACACATTATCAACACATTATCAACACATTATCAACACATTATCAACACATTATCAACACATTAACAACACATTAACAACACTTTAACAACACTTTTGCAGTTCTCCATGGCTAACGTTATATCTTTCAAAAACGCTGCGCTAGAAAAGAGTACCTACACATACTGGCAAGCTAATTACAGAAAATAGCTTACTGTTGTGAATGTGACTAAATAAAATTCAATCGGAGAATGTATGAATGAACTTGGACACTGCCTCATTGGCCTAACGTTATATCTTACTTTACACTATCTAGTCCTTGGCCAATATCCTAATTTGACTTTGGTGCAGGTCATGTTGTTCTTCACATTACCGTCTCTGTTAAACACACACTATATCAAATACATTCTACGTTTATTTGTCACATGCACAGGATACAGAAGGTGTAAACGGGAAATGGTTACTTGCATAGTTGAGTCTTTTGTTTAGACAGCTAGCTATAACTAGCAAATGGCTCTGAGATACGAATAATATTACTACACAGATCATACACGTAATATTAGCTAGCGAGCCACCCAGCCAGCTAACGTTAGCTAGCTAGCTAACAGTACGCTTTAACTTGCAATAAAAATGTATTTCTGACACAATTAGAAACGTGTAATATCTGAAAATGTAGCTAGCTAGACTATCTTTTTACCCGTATACATGGATGGACGCTTCTCCCTCTCTGTCACGGATGCCATGGTTGCCCTTAGTTTGAAGATGTAATCCGGAGACAGGTGTTTTATACAACAGCCTTCTGTGTGTTTTCTTTTCGACTCCGTCTGCACATTTGCAATCAAACGCCAGAATTTTCTCCATCTCCTTAGCTATCATACTCTGCTTCCACCGGACATTCCACTGATTTCAAAACTCGGTCCTCCAGAAAGTGGAGAGCAACACTTTTGCAGTTCTTCGTGATATCTTTTTAAAAAAGCCGCGTTAGACAGTATTACCTGCACATACTGACCAGCTCAAATAGACAGAAGCGTGCTACCTGGCAGACCAATCCGAACTCATCTCTCGGCATGTCCAGCCCACTCATTATCTCAGCCAATCATGGCTAGCGGGACAGTTGCTGTCTTTTCCCATGGCTAAACCAACTAGGCTCTTAATTTAACCATTTTATTCGTATTTACAGATGGCATACAAGTTTGTTATTAAGGCACATGAAAGTTCACGTTCCAGAAGGCATTTCTGCCAAAAAACACATTTTGATAAAAACATTTAATAAAATATGTTCAAATAACTTGGTTGTCTTTCTGATACAGTGTATCACATTCCCTAAATACCTATAAGGCTTGTAAATTATGCAATTTATGCATTTAAATCAATTGTAATAAATAAATGATAAATAAATACATTTCTATTAAACAGAAAAGGCTCATCGGCCCAATGTGGGGCCAGTATTTTAGCCGATGAGCCTTTTTCTGTGCCGATGTGGGCATGTTTGCTGGGTTCACCCCTCCCCAGGACCATACAGTTATCCAGTTGACAATTACAACCAATATACTGCTTCTACAGTTAATTTACACATCATTATTATTGAAAATTCATTACCACTCGTACATGGAACAATCATTTTCTCTTATTCAACGTTCTGACTCGCAGGCCATGGAGCCCTGAGGCTCTCTCCTATTACGCACAACCAAAATGACAGACACACGGAACTCCTACATACCCCAGGAAATATGAACAAAGGAAACCATACATTGAACTAAATAAACAGAACTTCTACCTCATGAGTCTCGCGAACATTCATGTGCACAATAAACATCTCGCCCACTCGTGGTAAGTATATCATATCAAACATGAAACAGAAAATGTCTAAGTGTTGCAATAAACGGTACAGGGGATGCAATGATTAAACGGAGCAATAATTGTAGAATTAGATTGAATATTGATTTACCACATATGCATTTAAACATGTGAAAGCAACAGCAAACATTTCAACAAGAGAACAAAAGGTTCTCCACTGGCGGGAGTTTGGAGAGACCCGTCTACGGTGCATCAGTAATAATACAGTTTAACAACAAATTCCAAATGCAAACTTCATTAGTAAATGATCAATTTCAATTTAGTCATAAGACCAGGTGGCTAGTAATTGTTGCTTGCAAAGTAAACAGTTCATATTCTTGCATATTTTATTTATTACGGCAATCCTCTCTCCCTTCAAATTGACGTTTGTGCCACACCCCAATCTGTTTTCTAGCTCACCCGACCTGTGTTGATTGACAGTTTGCTGGTCCAATCAGAGGGCAGCGTGTACGTTTCACTAGCCAATCTGTTGCACGTTTTTTTTTATGTGATGCTACTGTGTCTGGTTGTGTGGAGAGTAATCCACAGAGACTCTTTATAAAACCTGGCCGGGTCATTTCAAGTCATCAGTCTCAAGTCAAAGTCGAGTCCCGAGTCTCGAGGCTCCAAGTCCAAGTCAAGTCTCAAGTTATTTTATTTTCTATCGAGTCTCAAGTCATCAAATTTGTGACTCGTGTCAGACTGGAGTCCAGGTCACGTGACTGGAGTCCACAACTCTGGGGGAAAGTGTCTATTTAAACAAAGTGCTGTAAAGACGAACACACAGCAGAGAATGCAACTGGAACCATAGAAATAGATTTAGAGCTATATAAACTAGCGGTATATAAACTAGCAGTATATAAACTAACAGTATATAAACTAGCAGTATATAAACTAGCGGTATATAAACTAGCGGTATATGAACTAGCAGTATATAAACTAGCAGTATATAAACTAGCAGTATATAAACTAGCGGTATATAAACTAGCGGTATATAAACTAGCGGTATATAAACTAGCGGTATATAAACTAGCAGTATATAAACTAGCGGTATATAAACTAGCGGTATATAAACTAGCGGTATATAAACTAGCGGTATATGAACTAGCGGTATATAAACTAGCGGTATATAAACTAGCGGTATATAAACTAGCGGTATATAAACTAGCAGTATATAAACTAGCAGTATATAAACTAGCAGTATATAAACTAGCGGTATATAAACTAGCAGTATATGAACTAGCAGTATATAAACTAGCAGTAGCATAGAGAATGGAAGATGGATGGTCCAGGTTTCTCCTGACACCCTAAAGGAAAGCCTCATCCTGGATGAAAGGAAAGCCTCATCCTGGATGAAAGTAAAACCTCAGCCTGGATGAAAGGAAAGCCTCAGCCTGGATGAAAGGAAAGCCTCAGCCTGGATGAAAGGAAAGCCTCAGCCTGGATGAAAGTAAAGCCTCAGCCTGGATGAAAGGAAAGCCTCATCCTGGATGAAAGGAAAGCCTCATCCTGGATGAAAGGAAAGCCTCAGCCTGGATGAAAGGAAAGCCTCAGCCTGGATGAAAGGAAAGCCTCAGCCTGGATGAAAGGAAAGCCTCAGCCTGGATGAAAGTAAAGCCTCAGCCTGGATGAAAGGAAAGCCTCAGCCTGGATGAAAGGAAAGCCTCATCCTGGATGAAAGGAAAGCCTCAGAGAAGGAAGAGGAGAGAGGGAGGGAAGAGAGAGGGAGGAGGATAAATGTGTTAAATGAGTCATAACTTGAATATGATTACTGTCTCTGTGTGTTCTCACTCGGAAAGAGGTGTGTGTGTTTTTCTGCTCTGGTGGCACTTCCTCCCGTGTGGGCTGTGAAATCCATGGCCCAGTTAGCTTTCCAGCTCGGGAGCCATTTCCCTCAGATTACACAGACTCACGAAAGAATTTGAAAACAAATCCAATTTTGATAAACTCCCTTATCTACTGGGTGAAATACCACAGTGTGCCATCACAGCAGCAATATTTGTGACCTGTTGCCACAAGAAAAGGGCAACCAGTGAAGAACAAACACCATTGTAAATACAACCCATATTTATGTTTATTTATTTTCCCATTTGTACTTTAACTATTTGCACATTGTTACAACACTGTATATAGACATAATATGACATTTGAAACTTTTGTGAGTGTAATGGTTACTGTTATTTTTTTTGTTTATTTCACTTTTGTTTGATCTATTTCACTTGCTTGTTAACATACGTTTCCCATGTCAATAAAGCCCTTACATTGAATTGATAGGGACTGAGAGAGGGACTGAGAGAGGGACTGAGAGAGGGACTGAGAGATGGACTTAGAGACATAGAGGGATAGAGAGAGAGGGATAGAGAGAGAGAGGAGGGAGAGAGAGGGGGATAGAGAGAGAGAGGAGGGAGAGAGAGAGAGAGAGGAGGGAGAGAGAGAGAGAGAGAGAGGGATAGAGAGAGAGAGGAGGGGAAGAGAGAGAGAGGAGGGAGAGAGAGAGGGATAATTAGAGTGGCTGTCAAGGAGGAAGATAGAGATGGTTCTCGGGTTGGTGAGGCTAGAGTGTTAACAGGTGTCTATTATAGAACAATCCACTGTGTGTCTGACTGGGAGAGCTCTGTGTCACTGCCTGTCTGCCTGCCTGCCTGTTTCTCTCCCTGTCTGCCTGCCTGTCTCTCTCCCTGTCTGCCTGCCTGTCTGCCTGTCTCTCTCCCTGTCTGCCTGCCTGCCTGTTTCTCTCCCTGTCTGCCTGCCTGTCTCTCTCCCTGTCGGTCTGCCTGTCTCTCTCCCTGTCTGCCTGCCTGTCTCTCTCCCTGTCGGTCTGCCTGTCTCTCTCCCTGTCTGCCTGCCCCTGTCTGCCTGTCTCTCTCCCTGTCTGCCTGTTCTCTCTCCCCTGCCTGCCTGCTGCCTGTCTCTCTCCCTGCCTGCCTGCCTGTCTCTCTCCCTGTCGGTCTGCCTGTCTCTCTCCCTGTCGGTCTGCCTGTCTCTCTCCCTGTCGGTCTGCCTGTCTCTCTCCCTGCCTGCCTGCCTGTTTCTCTCCCTGTCGGTCTGCCTGTCTCTCTCCCTGTCTGCCTGCCTGTCTGCCTGTCTCTCTCCCTGTCTGCCTGCCTGTCTGCCTGTCTCTCTCCCTGTCTGCCTGCCTGTCTGCCTGTCTCTCTCCCTGTCTGCCTGCCTGCCTGTTTCTCTCCCTGTCTGCCTGCCTGTCTCTCTCCCTGTCTGCCTGCCTGCCTGCCTGTTTCTCTCCCTGTCGGTCTGCCTGTTTCTCTCCCTGTCGGTCTGCCTGTCTCTCTCCCTGTCGGTCTGCCTGTCTCTCTCCCTGTCGGTCTGCCTGTCTCTCTCCCTGTCGGTCTGCCTGTCTGTCTCCCTGCCTGTCTGCCTGCCTGCCTGTTTCTCTCCCTGTCGGTCTGCCTGTCTCTCTCCCTGTCGGTCTGCCTGTCTCTCTCCCTGTCGGTCTGCCTGTCTCTCTCCCTGTCGGTCTGCCTGTCTCTCTCCCTGTCTGCCTGCCTGCCTGCCTGTCTCTCTCCCTGTCTGTCAGTCTGCCTGTCTCTCTCCCTGCCTGCCTGTCTGCCTGCCTGTCTCTCTCCCTGTCTGTCAGTCTGCCTGTCTCTCTCCCTGTCTGCCTGCCTGCCTGCCTGTCTCTCCCTGTCGGTCTGCCTGCCTGTCTGTCTCTCTCTCTGTCGGTCTGCCTCTGCCTGCCTGCCTGCCTGCCTGCCTGCCTCCCTGTCTGTCTGCCTGCCTGCCTGTCAATTCAATCTGGATAAGAGCGTCTGCTAAATGACTAAAATGTAAAATGTAATGCATGAACAACTTGAACAACCAATCATAGTAACAACCAATCATCATAACGATAATTTAAGTCCATCAAACTATCTCTCTAAGAGTCTCTCTCTCTCTCTCTCTCTCTCTCTCTCTCTCTCTCTCTCTCTCTCTCTCTCTCTCTCACCCATCTCTCTCTCTTTCTCTCTCTCACCCCTCTCTTTCAATTTAATTCAATTCAATTTAAGGGCTTTATTGGCATGGGAAACGTATGTTAACATTGCCAAATTAAGTGAAGTAGATAGTAAACAAAAGTGAAATAAACAATAAAAAGTGAACAGTAAATATAGAGACATTTCAAATGTCATATTATGTATATATACAGTGTTGTAACGATGTGCAAATAGTTAAAGTACAAAAGGGAAAATAAATAAACATAAATATGGGTTGTATTTACAATGGTGTTTGTTCTTCACTGGTTGCCCTTTTCTTGTGGCAACAGGTCACAAATCTTGCAGCTGTGATGGCACACTGTGGTATTTCACCCAATAGATATGGGAGTTGATCAGAATTGGGTTTGTTTTCTAATTCTTTGTGGATCTCTGTAATCTGAGGGAAATATGTGTCTCTAATATGGTCAAACATTTGGCAGGAGGTTAGGAAGTGCAGCTCAGTTTCCACCTCATTTTGTGGGCAGTGTGCACATAGCCTGTCTTCTCTTGAGAGCCAGGTCTGCCTACGGCGGACTTTCTCAATAGCAAGGCTATGATCACTGAGTCTGTACATAGTCAAAGCTTTCCTTAAGTTTGTCTCTCTACCTGTCTGTCTTCCTGCCTGCCTGTCTCTCTCCCTGTCTGCCTGCCTGCCTGCCTGCCTGTCTCTCTCCCTGTCGGTCTGCCTGCCTGTCTGTCTGTCTCTCTGTCGGTCTGCCTGCCTGCCTGCCTGCCTGCCTGCCTGCCTCCCTGTCTGTCTGCCTGCCTGCCTGTCAATTCAATCTGGATAAGAGCGTCTGCTAAATGACTAAAATGTAAAATGTAATGCATGAACAACTTGAACAACCAATCATAGTAACAACCAATCATCATAACGATAATTTAAGTCCATCAAACTATCTCTCTAAGAGTCTCTCTCTCTCTCTCTCTCTCACCCATCTCTCTCTCTTTCTCTCTCTCACCCCTCTCTTTCAATTCAATTTAATTCAATTCAATTTAAGGGCTTTATTAGCATGGGAAACGTATGTTAACATTGCCAAAGCAAGTGAAGTAGATAGTAAACAAAAGTGAAATAAACAATAAAAAGTGAACAGTAAATATAGAGACATTTCAAATGTCATATTATGTATATATACAGTGTTGTAACGATGTGCAAATAGTTAAAGTACAAAAGGGAAAATAAATAAACATAAATATGGGTTGTATTTACAATGGTGTTTGTTCTTCACTGGTTGCCCTTTTCTTGTGGCAACAGGTCACAAATCTTGCAGCTGTGATGGCACACTGTGGTTTTTCACCCAGTAGATAAGGGAGTTTATCAAAATTGGGTTTGTTTTCTAATTCTTTGTGGATCGCTGTAATCTGAGGGAAATATGTGTCTCTAATATGGTCAAACATTTGGCAGGAGGTTAGGAAGTGCAGCTCAGTTTCCACCTCATTTTGTGGGCAGTGTGCACGTAGCCTGTCTTCTCTTGAGAGCCAGGTCTGCCTACGGCGGCCTTTCTCAATAGCAAGGCTATGCTCACTGAGTCTATACATAGTCAAAGCTTTCCTTAAGTTTGTCTCTCTACCTGTCTGTCTTCCTGCCTGCCTGTCTCTCTCCCTGTCTGTCTGTCTGCCTGCCTGTCTCTCTCCCTGTCGGTCTGCCTGCCTGCCTGTCTCTCTCCCTGTCGGTCTGCCTGCCTGTCTTTCTCAATGTCTGCCTGCCTGTCTCTCTCCCTGTCGGTCTGCCTGCCTGTCTTTCTCAATGTCTGCCTGCCTGTCTCTCTCCCTGTCGGTCTGCCTGCCTGCCTGTCTCTCTCCCTGTATGTCTGCCTGCCTGTCTCTCTCCCTGTATGTCTGCCTGCCTGTCTCTCTCCCTGTATGTCTGCCTGCCTGCCTGTCTCTCTCCCTGTATGTCTGTCTGCCTGCCTGTCTCTCTCCCTGTATGTCTGCCTGCCTGCCTGTCTCTCTCCCTGTATGTCTGCCTGCCTGCCTGCCTGTCTCTCTCCCTGTATGTCTGCCTGCCTCCCTGTCTCTTTCCCTGTCTGTCCTGTCGGTCTGTCTACCTGCCTGTCTGCCCTGTTTATCTCTTTCCATGTCTGGAGAGCTGTGAGGAAGTACAGTGAGGTGACTGAATGTTGTCTGTTGCTTGTCTATGGTGATGTTACATTTTTCTGTGTATATATTTTTTGTAGTTTACTCCCCTTTTTCTCCCCAATTTCATGATATCCAATTGCAATCCAATGACGATCTTGTCTCATCGCTGCAATTCTCCAACGGGCTCGGGAGAGGTGAAGGTCGAGTCATGCGTCCTCCGAAACATGACCCGCCAAACCGCGCACCTTAACACCCACCCGCTTAACCCGCACCAATGTGTCGGAGGAAACACTGTTCAACTGACGACCGAAGTCAGCCTGCAGGCGCACAGTCCGCCACAAGGAGTCGCTAGAGCGCGATGAGCCAAGTAAAGCCCCCCCGGCCAAACTGTCCCCTAACCCGGACGATGCTGGGCCAATTGTGCTCCGCCCTATGGGACTCCCGCTCACAGCCGGTTGTGACACAGCCTGGGATCAAACCCGGGTCTGTAGTGACGCCTCAAGCACTGCGATGCAGTGCCTTAGACCTCTGCTCCACTCGGGAGGCCTGTTTTTGTTTTGTTTTTATTGACATTTTAAAACATACATTCCGTGGTGAAGCTGCTTCGAACATCCACCCCACATCCCCACGCCCACCCACCTCCACCCCAGCTCATCCAATCCCACTTCCCCACGCCCACCCACCTCCACCCCAGCTCATCCAATCCCACTTCCCCAATCTAATTTAGCGGTAAAGAAACACCTGAGCGGGGCTGGAAGAAACCGGAAGCATACGGTTTTCAAGCTTCCTCACGTCTTTGCTTCCTTTTTCTCTGCTGAGGGTGCCACTCACCAAAACCGAAGAGTAATCGCTCTGGAGCCTTCTCCTGTCAGTCTGAGATCTTGGACCTGTCTGCCCGGTGTCTAACACAGACTGCGAATTACACCATGACATTCGGGAGGTCTCTATTGGACTAGTAATAAAGACGTCATTTAACGGTAGAAATGAATAACCTTTCAATGTGTCATGAACACAACCAGTCATGATGTTTTCATCTGATTATCAAACAAATCACTTTAAAAAGTAGGCTACCTGTGCATGTTCATCCACTCCAAAATAATTCCAGCATTCAAACTGCATGTATACTCGTGCCATTTGATGAATGGAAACACCAAGTGTTCCTAGTGACATATTGATTAGACCTTCATTAATTAATGTCCTGATGACAAATTCACTTTTTTTGTAGCCTGAAAAGTCAGGACATCTGAAATGGGACTGAAAGTGTTCTGGGAAAAACAGGATGGTCACCATAACACACACGGTCAACTAACTAGACTAGACTACAATGTGTATTACCATGAACTTCCAACTGGCTTCAAACCAGACCGGTAGCCACCAAAAAGTAATGCTCCCTATACTTTCAATGTATTTTTCTGAAAAAGGTGATTGGCGGTTACCCTCCACATACACCACCGCCGGTAGCCTACCCTCCACTAGGAATACACCACCGCCGGTAGCCTACCCTCCACTAGGACTACACCACCGCCGGTAGCCTACCCTCCACTAGGAATACACCACCGCCGGTAGCCTACCCTCCACTAGGAATACACCACCGCCGGTAGCCTACCCTCCACTAGGAATACACCACCGTCGGTAGCCTACCCTCCACGGATACACCACCGCCGGTAGCCTACCCTCCACTAGGAATACACCACCGCCGGTAGCCTACCCTCCACTAGGAATACACCACCGCCGGTATCTACCCTCCACTAGGACTACACCACCGCGGTAGCCTACCCTCCACATACACCACCGCCGGTAGCCTACCCTCCACATACACCACCGCCGGTAGCCTACCCTCCACTAGGAATACACCACCGCCGGTAGCCTACCCTCCACTAGGACTACACCACCGCCAGTAGCCTACCCTCCACATACACCACCGCCGGTAGCCTACCCTCCACTAGGAATACACCACCGCCGGTAGCCTACCCTCCACTAGGACTACACCACCGCGGTAGCCTACCCTCCACATACACCACCGCTGTAGCCTACCCTCCACTAGGACTACACCACCGCCGGTAGCCTACCCTCCACTAGGAATACACCACCGCCGGTAGCCTACCCTCCACTAGGACTACACCACCGCCGGTAGCCTACCCTCCACTAGGACTACACCACCGCCGGTAGCCTACCCTCCACTAGGAATACACCACCGCCGGTAGCCTACCCTCCACTAGGACTACACCACCGCCGGTAGCCTACCTCCACTAGGACTACACCACCGCCGGTAGCCTACCCTCCACTAGACTACACCACCGCCGGTAGCCTACCCTCCACTAGGACTACACCACCGCCGGTAGCCTACCCTCCACTAGGACTACACCACCGCCGGTAGCCTACCCTCCACATACACCACCGCCGGTAGCCTACCCTCCACATACACCACCGCCGGTAGCCTACCCTCCACTAGGAATACACCACCGCCGGTAGCCTACCCTCCACTAGGACTACACCACCGCCGGTAGCCTACCCTCCACATACACCACCGCCGGTAGCCTACCCTCCACATACACCACCGCCGGTAGCCTACCCTCCACTAGGACTACACCACCGCCGGTAGCCTACCCTCCACTAGGACTACACCACCGCCGGTAGCCTACCCTCCACTAGGAATACACCACCGCCGGTAGCCTACCCTCCACTAGGACTACACCACCGCCGGTAGCCTACCCTCCACTAGGACTACACCACCGCCGGTAGCCTACCCTCCACATACACCACCGCCGGTAGCCTACCCTCCACTAGGACTACACCACCGCCGTAGCCTACCCTCCACTAGGAATACACCACCGCGGTAGCCTACCCTCCACATACACCACCGCCGGTAGTACCTCCACTAGGACTACACCACCGCCGGTAGCCTACCCTCCACTAGGAATACACCACCGCGGTAGCCTACCTCCACTAGGACTACACCACCGACGGTAGTACCCTCCACTAGGACTACACCACCGCCGGTAGCCTACCCTCCACTAGGACTACACCACCGCCGGTAGACTACCCTCCACTAGGACTACACCACCGCCGGTAGCCTACCCTCCACTAGGAATACACCACCGCCGGTAGCCTACCCTCCACTAGGACTACACCACCGCCGGTAGCCTACCCTCCACTAGGAATACACCACCGCCGGTAGCCTACCCTCTACTAGGACTACACCACCGCCGGTAGCCTACCCTCCACTAGGAATACACCACCGCCGGTAGCCTACCCTCCACATACACCACCGCCGGTAGTCTACCCTCCACTAGGACTACACCACCGCCGGTAGCCTACCCTCCACTAGGAATACACCACCGCCGGTAGCCTACCCTCCACTAGGAATACACCACCGCCGGTAGCCTACCCTCCACATACACCACCGCGGTAGCCTACCCTCCACATACACCACCGCCGGTAGCCTACCCTCCACTAGGACTACACCACCGCCGGTAGCCTACCCTCCACTAGGACTACACCACCGCCGGTAGCCTACCCTCCACTAGGAATACACCACCGCCGGTAGCCTACCCTCCACTAGGACTACACCACCGCCGGTAGCCTACCCTCCACTAGGACTACACCACCGCCGGTAGCCTACCCTCCACATACACCACCGCCGGTAGTCTACCCTCCACTAGGACTACACCACCGCCGGTAGCCTACCCTCCACTAGGAATACACCACCGCCGGTAGCCTACCCTCCACATACACCACCGCCGGTAGCCTACCCTCCACTAGGACTACACCACCGCGGTAGCCTACCCTCCACTAGGAATACACCACCGCCGGTAGCCTACCCTCCACTAGGACTACACCACCGCCGGTAGCCTACCCTCCACTAGGACTACACCACCGCCGGTAGCCTACCCTCCACTAGGACTACACCACCGCCGGTAGACTACCCTCCACTAGGACTACACCACCGCCGGTAGCCTACCCTCCACTAGGAATACACCACCGCCGGTAGCCTACCCTCCACTAGGACTACACCACCGCCAGTAGCCTACCCTCCACTAGGAATACACCACCGCCGGTAGCCTACCCTCTACTAGGACTACACCACCGCCGGTAGCCTACCCTCCACTAGGAATACACCACCGCCGGTAGCCTACCCTCCACATACACCACCGCCGGTAGCCTACCCTCCACTAGGACTACACCACCGCCGGTAGCCTACCCTCCACTAGGAATACACCACCGCCGGTAGCCTACCCTCCACTAGGAATACACCACCGCCGGTAGCCTACCCTCCACATACACCACCGCCGGTAGCCTACCCTCCACTAGGACTACACCACCGCCGGTAGCCTACCCTCCACTAGGACTACACCACCGCCGGTAGCCTACCCTCTACTAGGACTACACCACCGCGGTAGCCTACCTCCACTAGGAATACACCACCGCCGGTAGCCTACCCTCCACTAGGACTACACCACCGCCGGTAGCCTACCCTCCACTAGGAATACACCACCGCCGGTAGCCTACCCTCCACTAGGACTACACCACCGCGGTAGCCTACCCTCCACTAGGAATACACCACCGCCGGTAGTCTACCCTCCACTAGGACTACACCACCGCGGTAGCTACCCTCTACTAGGACTACACCACCGCGGTAGCCTACCCTCCACTAGGAATACACCACCGCCGGTAGCCTACCCTCCACTAGGACTACACCACCGCCGGTAGCCTACCCTCCACTAGGAATACACCACCGCCGGTAGCCTACCCTCCACTAGGACTACACCACCGCCGGTAGCCTACCCTCCACTAGGAATACACCACCGCCGGTAGCCTACCCTCCACTAGGACTACACCACCGCCGGTAGCCTACCCTCCACTAGGAATACACCACCGCCGGTAGCCTACCCTCCACTAGGACTACACCACCGCCGGTAGCCTACCCTCCACTAGGACTACACCACCGCCGGTAGCCTACCCTCCACTAGGACTACACCACCGCCGTAGCCTACCCTCCACTAGGAATACACCACCGCCGGTAGCCTACCCTCCACTAGGAATACACCACCGCCGGTAGCCTACCCTCCACTAGGACTACACCACCGCCGGTAGCCTACCCTCCACTAGGCATACACCACCGCCGGTAGCCTACCTCTACTAGGACTACACCACCGCCGGTAGCCTACCCTCCACTAGGCATACACCACCGCCGGTAGCCTACCCTCCACTAGGACTACACCACCGCCGGTAGCCTACCCTCTACTAGGACTACACCACCGCCGGTAGCCTACCCTCCACTAGGACTACACCACCGCCGGTAGCCTACCCTCTACTAGGACTACACCACCGCCGGTAGCCTACCCTCCACTAGGACTACACCACCGCCGGTAGCCTACCCTCCACTAGGACTACACCACCGCCGGTAGCCTACCCCTCCACTAGGACTACACCACCGCCGGTAGCCTACCCTCCACTAGGAATACACCACCGCCCGGTAGCCTACCCTCCACTAGGACTACACCACCGCCGGTAGCCTACCCTCCACTAGGACTACACCACCGCCGGTAGCCTACCCTCCACTAGGACTACACCACCGCGGTAGCCTACCTCTACTAGGACTACACCACCGCCGGTAGCCTACCCTCCACTAGGACTACACCACCGCCGGTAGCCTACCCTCCACTAGGAATACACCACCGCCGGTAGCCTACCCTCCACTAGGCATACACCACCGCCGGTAGCCTACCCTCCACTAGGACTACACCACCGCTGGTAGCCTACCCTCCACTAGGACTACACCACGGCCGGTAGCCTACCCTCCACTAGGAATACACCACCGCCGGTAGCCTACCCTCCACTAGGACTACACCACCGCCGGTAGCCTACCCTCCACTAGGACTACACCACCGCCGGTAGCCTACCCTCCACTAGGACTACACCATCGCCGGTAGCCTACCCTCCACTAGTACTACACCACCGCCGGTAGCCTACCCTCCACTAGGACTACACCACCGCCGGTAGCCTACCCTCCACTAGGAATACACCACCGCCGGTAGCCTACCCTCCACTAGGACTACACCACCGCCGGTAGCCTACCCTCCACTAGGACTACACCACCGCCGGTAGCCTACCCTCCACTAGGACTACACCACCGCCGGTAGCCTACCCTCCACTAGGAATACACCACTGCCGGTAGCCTACCCTCCACTAGGACTACACCACCGCCGGTAGCCTACCCTCCACTAGGAATACACCACCGCCGGTAGCCTACCCTCCACATACACCACCGCCGGTAGCCTACCCTCTACTAGGACTACACCACTGCCGGTAGCCTACCCTCCACTAGGAATACACCACCGCCGGTAGCCTACCCTCCACATACACCACCGCCGGTAGCCTACCCTCTACTAGGACTACACCACCGCCGGTAGCCTACCCTCCACTAGGAATACACCACCGCGGTAGCCTACCCTCCACATACACCACCGCCGGTAGCCTACCCTCTACTAGGACTACACCACCGCCGGTAGCCTACCCTCCACTAGGACTACACCACCGCCGGTAGCCTACCCTCCACATACACCACCGCCGGTAGCCTACCCTCTACTAGGACTACACCACCGCCGGTAGCCTACCCTCCACTAGGACTACACCACCGCCGGTAGCCTACCCTCCACTAGGACTACACCACCGCCGGTAGCCTACCCTCCACTAGGACTACACCACCGCCGGTAGCCTACCCTCTACTAGGACTACACCACCGCCGGTAGCCTACCCTCCACTAGGACTACACCACCGCCGGTAGCCTACCCTCCACTAGGACTACACCACCGCCGGTAGCCTACCCTCCACATACACCACCGCGGTAGTCTACCCTCCACATACACCACCGCCGGTAGTCTACCCTCCACTAGGACTACACCACCGCCGGTAGCCTACCCTCCACTAGGAATACACCACCGCCAGTCTACCCTCCACTAGGAATACACCACCGCGCAGTCTACCCTCCACTAGGAATACACCACCGCCGGTAGCCTACCCTCCACTAGACTACACCACCGCCGGTAGCCTACCCTCCACTAGGACTACACCACCGCCGGTAGCCTACCCTCTACTAGGACTACACCACCGCCGGAGCCTTCACCCTCCACTAGGACTACACCACCGCCGGTAGCCTACCCTCCACTAGGACTACACCACCGCCGGTAGCCTACCCTCCACTAGGAATACACCACCGCCGGTAGCCTACCCTCCACTAGGAATACACCACCGCCGGTAGCCTACCCTCCACTAGGCATACACCACCGCCGGTAGCCTACCCTCTACTAGGACTACACCACCGCCGGTAGCCTACCCTCCACTAGGAATACACCACCGCCGGTAGCCTACCCTCCACTAGGAATACACCACCGCCGGTAGCCTACCCTCTACTAGGACTACACCACCGCCGGTAGCCTACCCTCCACATACACCACCGCCGGTAGCCTACCCTCCACTAGGACTACACCACCGCCGGTAGCCTACCCTCCACTAGGAATACACCACCGCCGGTAGCCTACCCTCCACATACACCACCGCCGGTAGCCTACCCTCTACTAGGACTACACCACTGCCGGTAGCCTACCCTCCACTAGGAATACACCACCGCGGTAGCCTACCTCCACATACACCACCGCGGTAGCCTACCCTCTACTAGGGACTACACCACCGCGGTAGCCTACCCTCCACTAGGAATACACCACCGCCGGTAGCCTACCCTCCACATACACCACCGCCGGTAGCCTACCCTCTACTAGGACTACACCACCGCCGGTAGCCTACCCTCCACTAGGACTACACCACCGCGGTAGCCTACCCTCCACTAGGAATACACCACCGCTGGTAGCCTACCTCCACTAGGCATACACCACCGCCGGTAGCCTACCCTCTACTAGGACTACACCACCGCCGGTAGCCTACCCTCCACTAGGAATACACCACCGCCGTAGCCTACCCTCCACTAGGAATACACCACCGCCGGTAGCCTACCTCTACTAGGACTACACCACCGCCGGTAGTCTACCCTCCACATACACCACCGCCGGTAGCCTACCTCTACTAGGACTACACCACCGCGGTAGCCTACCCTCCACTAGGACTACACCACCGCCGGTAGCCTACCCTCCACTAGGACTACACCACCGCGGTAGCCTACCCTCCACTAGGACTACACCACCGCCGTAGCCTACCCTCTACTAGGACTACACCACCGCCGGTAGCCTACCCTCCACTAGGACTACACCACCGCCGGTAGCCTACCCTCCACTAGGACTACACCACCGCCGGTAGCCTACCCTCCACTAGGACTACACCACCGCCGGTAGCCTACCCTCCACATACACCACCGCGGTATGCCTCCACATACACCACCGCCGGTAGCCTACCCTCCACTAGGACTACACCACCGCCGGTAGCCTACCCTCCACTAGGAATACACCACCGCCGGTAGCCTACCCTCCACTAGGAATACACCACCGCCGGTAGTCTACCCTCCACTAGGAATACACCACCGCGGTAGCCTACCCTCCACTAGGACTACACCACCGCGGTAGCCTACCCTCCACTAGGACTACACCACCGCCGGTAGCCTACCTCTACTAGGACTACACCACCGCCGTAGCCTACCCTCCACTAGGACTACACCACCGCCGGTAGCCTACCCTCCACTAGGACTACACCACCGCCGTAGCCTACCCTCCACTAGGAATACACCACCGCCGGTAGCCTACTCCTCCACTAGGAATACACCACCGCCGGTAGCCTACCCTCCACTAGGCATACACCACCGCCGGTAGCCTACCCTCTACTAGGACTACACCACCGCCGGTAGCCTACCCTCCACTAGGAATACACCACCGCCGGTAGCCTACCCTCCACTAGGAATACACCACCGCCGGTAGCCTACCCTCTACTAGGACTACACCACCGCCGGTAGCCTACCCTCCACATACACCACCGCCGGTAGCCTACCCTCCACTAGGACTACACCACCGCCGGTAGCCTACCCTCCACTAGGAATACACCACCGCGGTGTAGCCTACCCTCCACATACACCACCGCGGTAGCCTACCCTCCACTAGGAATACACCACCGCCGGTAGCCTACCTCCACTAGGGAATACACCACCGCCGGTAGCTCACCCTCCACTAGGAATACACCACCGCCGGTAGCCTACCCTCCACTAGGCATACACCACCGCGGTAGTCTACCCTCTACTAGGACTACACCACCGCCGGTAGCCTACCTCCACTAGGAATCACACCACCGCCGGTAGCCTACCTCCACTAGGAATACACCACCGCCGGTAGCCTACCCTCCACTAGGAATACACCACCGCCGGTAGTCTACCCTCCACTAGGAATACACCACCGCCGCGTCTACCCTCCACTAGGCATACCACCGCCGGTAGCCTACCCTCTACTAGGACTACACCACCGCCGGTAGCCTACCCTCCACTAGGAATACACCACCGCCGGTAGCCTACCCTCCACTAGGAATACACCACCGCCGGTAGCCTACCCTCCACTAGGAATACACCACCGCCGGTAGCCTACCCTCCACTAGGACTACACCACCGCCGGTAGCCTACCCTCTACTAGGACTACACCACCGCGGTAGCCTACCCTCCACATACACCACCGCGGTAGCCTACCCTCCACATACACCACCGCCGGTAGCCTACCCTCCACTAGGAATACACCACCGCCGTAGCCTACCTCTCCACATACACCACCGCGGTAGTCTACCCTCCACATACACCACCGCGGTAGCTACCCTCCACATACACCACCGCGGTAGCCTACCCTCCACATACACCACCGCTGTAGCCTACCCTCCACTAGGACTACACCACCGCCGTAGCCTACCCTCCACTAGGAATACACCACCGCCGGTAGCCTACCTCCACTAGGAATACACCACCGCCGGTAGCCTACCCTCCACTAGGACTACACCACCGCCGGTAGCCTACCCTCCACTAGGACTACACCACCGCCGGTAGCCTACCCTCCACATACACCACCGCCGGTAGCCTACCCTCCACATACACCACCGCCGGTAGCCACCCTCCACTAGGAATACACCACCGCCGGTAGTCTACCCTCCACTAGGAATACACCACCGCCGGTAGTCTACCCTCCACTAGGACTACACCACCGCCGGTAGTCTACCCTCCACTAGTACTACACCAACGCCGGTAGCCTACCCTCCACTAGGAATACACCACCGCCGGTAGCCTACCCTCCACATACACCACCGCCGGTAGCCTACCCTCCACTAGGACTACACCACTGCCGGTAGCCTACCCTCCACATACACCACCGCCGGTAGTCTACCCTCTACTAGGAATACACCACCGCCGGTAGCCTACCCTCCACTAGGAATACACCACCGCCGGTAGCCTACCCTCCACATACACCACCGCCGGTAGCCTACCCTCCACTAGGAATACACCACCGCCGGTAGCCTACCCTCTACTAGGAATACACCACCGCCGGTAGCCTACCCTCTCAGTCGAGGCAATTTTACACACATGAACACACTCATAACGGGTAGCTACATTCAATATAATACATGAGTTGAATCAAAACATGTTTACACCCTAATTCATGAGTTAATGCTTGGAGTCTTCACAGATCATCACATAAAATACTACCTTTCTTTCCGTAACAATTCAATTCGAACATTGAACCTAAACCCTGTACGAATCATGGATCTTGGAGAACTCTGAAAATGTGTAACTATGCCTACGTAACTTTTCATTATGTTTCATTTACATTTACATAATTTAGCAGACTCTCTTATCCAGAGCGACTTACAAATTGGTGCATTCAACTTATGATAGCCTGTGGGACAACCACTTTTTTTCTTCTTTTTTTTGTTTTTGTATTGTTTTTGTTTTTTAGAGGGGGTGGGGTAGGGGGGGTAGAAGGATTACTTTATACTATTCCAGGTATTCCTTAAAGAGGTGGGGTTTCAAGTGTCTCCGGAAGGTGGTCAGTGACTCCGCTGTCCTGGCGTCTTGGGGGAGCTTGTTCCACCATTGGGGTGCCAGAGAAGCAAATAGCTTTGACTGGGCTGAGCGGGAACTGTGCTTCTGTAGAGGTAGGGGAGCTAGCAGGCCAGAGGTGGATGAACGTAGTGCCCTCGTTTGGGTGTAGGGTCTGATCAGAGCCTGAAGGTAAGGAGGTGCCGTTCCCCTCACAGATCCGTAGGCAAGCACCTCACACAATGAGTTGTCAACCGTGATGGCGAGATCATGGAACGGGCAGTCCTTCCCCGGGAGGAAGAGCAGCTCCGTCTTGCCGAGGTTCAGCTTGAGGTGGTGATCCGACATCCACACTGATATGTCTGCCAGACATGCAGAGATGCGATTCGCCACCTGGTTATCAGAAGGGGGAAAGGAGAAAATTAATTGTGTGTCGTCTGCGTAGCATTGATAGGAGAGACCATGTGAGGATATGACAGAGCCAAGTGACTTGGTGTATAGAGAGAATAGGAGAGGGCCTAGAACTGAGTCCTGGGGGACACCAGTGGTGAGAGCACGTGGTGCGGAGACAGATTCTTGCCACGCCACCTGGTAGGAGCGACCTGTCAGGTAGGACGCAATCCAAGAGTGAGCCGCGCCGGAGATGCCCAGCTCGGAGAGGGTGGAGAGGAGGATCTGATGGTTCACAGTATCAAAGGCAGCAGACAGGTCTAGAAGGACAAGAGCAGAGGAGAGAGAGTTAGCTTTAGCAGTGCGGAGAGCCTCCGTGACACAGAGAAAAGCAGTCTCAGTTGAATGACCAGTCTTGAAACCTGACTGGTTTGGATCAAGAAGGTCATTCTGAGAGAGATAGGTGTGACTGTCCAATAGATGCTCCTGCCCTCTCCCCACTAACCCCCTCCCTCCCTCCCTCCTCCCTCCCTCCCTCCCTCCCTCCCTCCCTCCAGTTCGGGGTTATAGTCTCTTGGGCGGGGGCAGGGGCAGGCAGGGGGTGTGGTCAGATACAGGTGGAGGGCTGTGCGGAAGGTTGTTGCTTCCTGTTCCTCAGACCACCTGACTTCTCCTTGTAACCAAGACACATCTGCTGGGACACATCCACCAGGGCCGAGGCCACCGTTAGCCCTACACAGAGACAGAGACAGGAAGGGCTGTATTAGTAACAGGAAGTGATGTATAACTAACAGGATATGGTGTAACCAAGACACATCTGCTGGGACACGTCTAGGGCATTGGCCACCATTAGACCTACAGACAGACAGGATCAACAGGTTAGACAGGATCAACAGGTTAGTAACATATCTATTAGGGTACAGGCCCCCATATTAGACCTACAGACAGACAGGATCAACAGGTTAGTAACATATCTATTAGGGTACAGGCCCCCATATTAGACCTACAGACAGACAGGATCAACAGGTTAGTAACATATCTATTAGGGTACAGGCCCCCATATTAGACCTACAGACAGACAGGATCAACAGGTTAGTAACATATCTATTGGGTACAGGCCCCCATATTAGACCTACAGACAGACAGGATCAACAGGTTAGTAACATATCTATTAGGTACAGGCCCCCATATTAGACCTACAGACAGACAGGATCAACAGGTTAGTAACATATCTATTAGGGTACAGGCCCCCATATTAGACCTACAGACAGACAGGATCAACAGGTTAGTAACATATCTATTAGAGTACAGGCCCCCATATTAGACCTACAGACAGACAGGATCAACAGGTTAGTAACATATCTATTAGGTTACAGGCCCCCATATTAGACCTACAGACAGACAGGATCAACAGGTTAGTAACATATCTATTAGAGTACAGGCCCCCATATTAGACCTACAGACAGACAGGATCAACAGGTTAGTAACATATCTATTAGGGTACAGGCCCCCATATTAGACCTACAAACAGACAGGATCAACAGGTTAGTAACATATCTATTAGGGTACAGGCCCCCATATTAGACCTACAGACAGACAGGATCAACAGGTTAGTAACATATCTATTAGGGTACAGGCCCCCATATTAGACCTACAGACAGACAGGATCAACAGGTTAGTAACATATCTATTAGGGTACAGGCCCCCATATTAGACCTACAGACAGACAGAATCAACAGGTTAGTAACATATCTATTAGGTACAGGCCCCCATATTAGACCTACAGACAGACAGGATCAACAGGTTAGTAACATATCTATTAGGGTACAGGCCCCCATATTAGACCTACAGACAGACAGGATCAACAGGTTAGTAACATATCTATTAGGGTACAGGCCCCCATATTAGACCTACAGACAGACAGGATCAACAGGTTAGTAACATATCTATTAGGGTACAGGCCCCCATATTAGACCTACAGACAGACAGGATCAACAGGTTAGTAACATATCTATTAGGGTACAGGCCCCCATATTAGACCTACAGACAGACAGGATCAACAGGTTAGTAACATATCTATTAGGGTACAGGCCCCCATATTAGACCTACAGACAGACAGGATCAACAGGTTAGTAACATATCTATTAGGTACAGGCCCCATATTAGACCTACAGACAGACAGGATCAACAGGTTAGTAACATATCTATTAGGGTACAGGCCCCCATATTAGACCTACAGACAGACAGGATCAACAGGTTAGTAACATATCTATTAGGGTACAGGCCCCCATATTAGACCTACAGACAGACAGGATCAACAGGTTAGTAACATATCTATTAGGGTACAGGCCCCCATATTAGACCCACAGACAGACAGGATCAACAGGTTAGTAACATATCTATTAGGGTACAGGCCCCATATTAGACCTACAGACAGACAGGATCAACAGGTTAGTAACATATCTATTAGGGTACAGGCCCCCATATTAGACCTACAGACAGACAGGATCAACAGGTTAGTAACATATCTATTAGGTACAGGCCCCCATATTAGACCTACAGACAGACAGGATCAACAGGTTAGTAACATATCTATTAGGGTACAGGCCCCCATATTAGACCTACAAACAGACAGGATCAACAGGTTAGTAACATATCTATTAGGGTACAGGCCCCCATATTAGACCTACAGACAGACAGGATCAACAGGTTAGTAACATATCTATTAGGGTACAGGCCCCCATATTAGACCTACAGACAGACAGGATCAACAGGTTAGTAACATATCTATTAGGGTACAGGCCCCCATATTAGACCTACAGACAGACAGAATCAACAGGTTAGTAACATATCTATTAGGGTACAGGCCCCCATATTAGACCTACAGACAGACAGGATCAACAGGTTAGTAACATATCTATTAGGGTACAGGCCCCCATATTAGACCTACAGACAGACAGGATCAACAGGTTAGTAACATATCTATTAGGGTACAGGCCCCCATATTAGACCTACAGACAGACAGGATCAACAGGTTAGTAACATATCTATTAGGGTACAGGCCCCCATATTAGACCTACAGACAGACAGGATCAACAGGTTAGTAACATATCTATTAGGGTACAGGCCCCCATATTAGACCTACAGACAGACAGGATCAACAGGTTAGTAACATATCTGTTAGGGTACAGGCCCCCATATTAGACCTACAGACAGACAGGATCAACAGGTTAGTAACATATCTATTAGGGTACAGGCCCCCATATTAGACCTACAGACAGACAGGATCAACAGGTTAGTAACATATCTATTAGGGTACAGGCCCCCATATTAGACCTACAGACAGACAGGATCAACAGGTTAGTAACATATCTATTAGGTACAGGCCCCCCATATTAGACCTACAGACAGACAGGATCAACAGGTTAGTAACATATCTATTAGGGTACAGGCCCCCCATATTAGACCTACAGACAGACAGGATCAACAGGTTAGTAACATATCTATTAGGGTACAGGCCCCCATATTAGACCTACAGACAGACAGGATCAACAGGTTAGTAACATATCTATTAGGGTACAGGCCCCCATATTAGACCTACAGACAGACAGGATCAACAGGTTAGTAACATATCTATTAGGTACAGGCCCCCATATTAGACCTACAGACAGACAGGATCAACAGGTTAGTAACATATCTATTAGGGTACAGGCCCCCATATTAGACCTACAGACAGACAGGATCAACAGGTTAGTAACATATCTATTAGGGTACAGGCCCCCCATATTAGACCTACAGACAGACAGGATCAACAGGTTAGTAACATATCTATTAGGGTACAGGCCCCCATATTAGACCTACAGACAGACAGGATCAACAGGTTAGTAACATATCTATTAGGGTACAGGCCCCCATATTAGACCTACAGACAGACAGGATCAACAGGTTAGTAACATATCTATTAGGGTACAGGCCCCCATATTAGACCTACAGACAGACAGGATCAACAGGTTAGTAACATATCTATTAGGGTACAGGCCCACATATTAGACCTACAGACAGACAGGATCAACAGGTTAGTAACATATCTATTAGGGTACAGGCCCCCATATTAGACCTACAGACAGACAGGATCAACAGGTTAGTAACATATCTATTAGAGTACAGGCCCCCATATTAGACCTACAGACAGACATGATCAACAGGTTAGTAACATATCTATTAGGGTACAGGCCCCCATATTAGACCTACAGACAGACAGGATCAACAGGTTAGTAACATATCTATTAGGGTACAGGCCCCCATATTAGACCTACAGACAGACAGGATCAACAGGTTAGTAACATATCTATTAGGGTACAGGCCCCCATATTAGACCTACAGACAGACAGGATCAACAGGTTAGTAACATATCTATTAGGGTACAGGCCCCCATATTAGACATACAGACAGACAGGATCAACAGGTTAGTAACATATCTATTAGGTTACAGGCCCCCATATTAGACCTACAGACAGACAGGATCAACAGGTTAGTAACATATCTATTAGGTTACAGGCCCCCATATTAGACCTACAGACAGACAGGATCAACAGGTTAGTAACATATCTATTAGGGTACAGGCCCCATATTAGACCTACAGACAGACAGGATCAACAGGTTAGTAACATATCTATTAGAGTACAGGCCCCCATATTAGACCTACAGACAGACAGGATCAACAGGTTAGTAACATATCTATTAGGTACAGGCCCCCATATTAGACCTACAGACAGACAGGATCAACAGGTTAGTAACATATCTATTAGAGTACAGGCCCCCATATTAGACCTACAGACAGACAGGATCAACAGGTTAGTAACATCTCTATTAGAGTACAGGCCCCCATATTAGACCTAAAGACAGACAGGATCAACAGGTTAGTAACATATCTATTAGGGTACAGGCCCCCATATTAGACCTACAGACAGACAGGATCAACAGGTTAGTAACATATCTATTAGAGTACAGGCCCCCATATTAGACCTACAGACAGACAGACAACAAATGATGTATTAGCAACAGGAAGTGATGTATTAGGACAACTATGTTTATCACTAACCAAACTGGGCCTTAGGATACAGTGGTGGCTGGTGGCACTTTAATTCAGAAGACGGTAGCCATTGCAGAATTTAACAAGTAGGATTAGTGTTGCACTGTATACCGAAACTCGATACTTAAACATGATAAATGGTTCGGGACTAGAATTTCTGTTACTTTCGGTACTTCTGTCAAATGTGTCTCACGTCGTATACTGATTGAGAGAGGATCAAGACTGTCTGTCATCGCAGCCTTCTCTTGCCTGCTTCACTAACTGCTGTCGAGGAACCACTGCACTGGTGGTCTGGGCTGCATCATGTTCGGCTGCACAGAAGTTAACAGAACAGCAGCTGAGCTTATCTGTCTTGATCAAGTGGCATTCTGGGACTTTGGCTGATACAGCTTTATCCTTTCCATTAGCATTATTTTAACCATTAATATTGTTGTATTTAGGGGAGCTAACGTCTCCTCACTCACCCGTAATTCACACCATGCTCTAATATCTCTATGTATCTCTCTCCTGTCCAGACAGTCCCCAAGCCCATCGCCCTGGAGCCGTGTTTTGGGAACAAGGCTGCTGTCCTCTCCATCTTTGTCCGTTTACCCAGAGGCACCGGGGGCATCCCCCCGCCCGGTCAGTCTGGTAAGGTCTCTCTCTTTATCCTCCTTCTGTCCATGTTTTTGTTTCTCTCTCTCTCTCTTTCTCTCTCTCTCTCTCTGTCAATTCAATTCAATGTAAGGGCTTTATTGGCATGGGAAACGTATGTCTGCATTGCCAAAGCAAGGGAAATAGATTAACAAAGTGAAATAAACAATAAATATTAACAGTAAACATTACACTCAGAAGTTCCAAAAGAATAAAGACATTTCAAATGTCATATTATGTCTATATACAGTGTTGTAATGATGTGCAAATAGTTAAAGTACAAATGGGAAAATAAATAAACATAAATATGGGTTGTATTTACAATGGTGTTTGTTCTTCACTGGTTGCCCTTTTCTTGTGGCAACAGGTCACAAATCTTGCTGCTGTGATGGCACACTGTGGTTTTTCACCCAGTAGATAAGGGAGTTTATCCAAATTGGTTTTGTTTTCAAATTCTTTGTGGATCTGTGTAATCTGAGGGAAATATGTGTCTCTAATATGGTCATACATTTGTCAGGAGGTTAGGAAGTGCAGCTCAGTTTCCACCTCATATTGTGGGCAGTGTGCACATAGCCTGTCTCTCTATCTGTCTGTCAGTATACTCCAGGCTTTCATTAATTACATTGTCTCTGTTGTAACCAAACTGTGCATCTGGAGCTCCCAGAGGTGTCTTCCCCGAATCTTCCCCCTGACTCCCCCCAGTCTGTCTCCCCCCCGTCTGTCTCCCCCCCAGTCTGTCTCCCCCCCCGTCTGTCTCCCCCCGTCTGTCTCCCCCCGTCTGTCTCCCCCCGTCTGTCTCCCCCCAGTCTGTCTTCCCGCTGTCTGTCTCCCCCAGTCTGTCTCCCCCAGTCTGTCTCCCCCCGTCTGTCTCCCCCCGTCTGTCTCCCCGTCTGTCTCCCCCCGTCTGTCTCCCCCCCAGTCTGTCTCCCCCCGTCTGTCTCCCCCAGTCTGTCTCCCCCCGCCTGTCTCCCCCCGTCTGTCTCCCCCGTCTGTCTCCCCCCGTCTGTCTCCCCCCGCCTGTCTCCCCCCGTCTGTCTCCCCCCTGTCTGTCTCCCCCTGTCTGTCTCCCCCCGTCTGTCTTCCCCCAGTCTCCACCCTATCTCCCCCTTGTCTGTCTCCCCCCGTTTGTCTCCCCCCGTTTGTCTCCCCCCGTCTGTCTCCCCCAGTCTCTCCCCAGTCTCTCCCCTGTCTACTTTTCCTAGGGTCCAGCAAAATGAAAGCAGTTTATACCATTTTAAAAACATTACAATACATTCACAATAGATTTTACAACACACTAAGTGTGTTCCCTCAGGCCTCTACTCTACTACCACATATCTACAACACAGAATCCATGTGTACGTGTGTTTATAGTGCGTATGTTATCATGTGTTTGTATGCATGTGTTTGTGTCTCTTCACAGTCCCCGCTGTTCCATAAGGTGTATTTTTATCTGTTTTTTAAATCTAATTTTACTGCTTGCATCAGTTTCCTGATGTGGAATAGAGTTCCATGTAGTCATGGCTCTATGTAGTACTGTGCTCCTCCCATAGATTGACATGCATTTATTAATATTAGCTCTCTGTGTACATCTAAAAGCCATTAATACTAACCGTGCGACAAAACTAGAAGCATGTAGGACCTGCCTTGTTGATAGTGTTGTTAAGAAGGCAGGATAGCGCTTTATTATGGACAGACTTCTCCCCATCTTAGCTACTGTTGTATCAATATGTTTTGACCATGACAGTTTACAATCCAGGGTTACTCCAAGCAGTTTAGTCACTTTTCTAGTAGGCTTAAATTGAAGTTATGGCAAATAGGAGTGGCAACATCATTTTCCATCCAAGTTTATCAGACCCCGGTGGCTTGTCATTGTTAATAGACAACAATACATTTTTTCACCTCTTCCACACTGACTTTACGGAATTCAAAATTACAATTCCTTGTCTTTCATAATTTGGTCAGATATATACTTGGATGTGTAGTGTCAGCATTTGTCATGCTAAGTTTGCAATATAATCATATATATTTATATATATAAATATACAGTTGAAGTCGGAAGTTTACATACACCTTAGCCAAATACGTTTAAACTCAGTTTTTCACAATTCCTGACATTTAATCCTAGTAAAAATTCCCTGTCTTAGGTCAGTTAGGATCACCACTTTATTTTAAGAATGTGAAATGTCAGAATAATAGGAGAGAGAATGATTTATTTCAGCTTTTATTTCTTTCATCACATTCCCAGTGGGTCAGAAGTTTACATACACTCAATTAGAATTAGGTAGCATTGCCTTTAAATTGTTTAACTTGGGTCAAATGTTTCGGGTAGCCTTCCACAAGCTTCCACAAGTTGGGTGAATTTTGGCCCATTCCTCCTGACAGAGCTGGTGTAACTGAGTCAGGTTTGTAGGCCTCCTTGCTCGCACACGCTTTTCCAGTTCTGCCCACACATTTTCTATAGGATTGAGGTCAGGGCTTTGCGATGGCCACTCCAATACCTTGACTTTGTTGTCCTTAAGCCATTTTGCCACAACTTTGGAAGTATGCTTGGGGTCGTTGTCCATTTGGAAGACCCATTTGCGACCAAGCTTTAACTTCCTGACTGATGTCTTGAGATGTTGCTTCAATATATCCACATAATTTTCCTTCCTCATGATGCCATCTATTTTGTGAAGTGCACCAGTCCCTCCTGCAGCAAAGCACCCCCACAGCATGATGCTGCCACCCCCGTGGTTCACGGTAGGGATGGTGTTCTTCGTCTTGCAAGCCAACCCCTTTTTCCTCCAAACATAACGATGGTCATTATGGCCGTCTGATTTTTGTTTCATCAGACCAGAGGACATTTTTCATAAAAGTACGATCTTTGTCCCCATGTGCAGTTGCAAACTGTAGTCTGGCTTTTTTATGGCGTTTTTGGAGCAGTGGCTTCTTCCTTGCTGAGCGGCCTTTCAGGTTATGTCGATATAGGACTCGTTTTACTGTGGATATAGATACTTTTGTACCTGTTTCCTCCAGCATCTTCACAAGGTCCTTTGCTGTTGTTCTGGGATTGATTTGCACTTTTCGCACCAAAGTACGTTCATCTCTAGGAGACAGAACAGAACGCGTCTCCTTCCTGAGAAGTATGACGGCTGCGTGGTCCCATGGTGTTTATACTTGCGTACTATTGTTTGTACAGATGAACCTGGTACCTTCAGGCGTTTGGAAATTGCTCCCAGAAGGATGAACCAGACTTGTGGAGGTCTACAATTTTTTTTCTGAGGTCTTGGCTGATTTCTTTTGATTTTCCCATGATGTCAAGCAAAGAGTCACTGAGTTTGAAGGTAGGCCTTGAAATACATCGACAGATACACCTCCAATTGACTCAAATGATGTCAATTAGCCTATCAGAAGCTTCTAAAGCCATGACATCATTTTCTGGAATTTTCCAAGCTGTTTAAAGGCACAGTCAACTTAGTGTATGTAAACTTGAATTATAAGTGAAATAATCTGTCTGTAAACTCTTGTTGTAAAAATTACTTGTCATGCACAATGTAGACGTCCTAACCGACTTGCCAAAACTATAGTTTGTTAACAAGATATTTGTGGAGAGGTTGAAAAACAAGTTTTAATGACTCCAATCTAAGTGTATGTAAACTTCCGACTTCAACTGTATGTATGTAGATACAGTTGAAGTCGGAAGTTTACATACACTTAGGTTGGAGTCATTAAAACTTGTTTTTCAACCACTCCACAGACATTCATGTATTTAATTAATCCTAACTGCAGACATTAGTGTATTTAATTCATCCTAACTGCAGAAAATCATGTATTTAATTCATCCTAACTGCAGACATTCATATATTTAAATCATCCTAACTGTATTTAATGAGTCCAGCCCAGAGCCCAGAGGCTTTAATTCATCCTAACTGTATTTAATGAGTCCAGCCCAGAGCCCAGAGGCTTTAATTCATCCTAACTGTATTTAATGAGTCCAGCCCAGAGCCCAGAGGCTTTAATTCATCCTAACTGTATTTAATGAGTCCAGCCCAGAGCCCAGAGGCTTTAATTCATCCTAACTGTATTTAATGAGTCCAGCCCAGAGCCCAGCGGCTTTAATTAATTAATAATGTAATGCTTTATATCCTACTTAGTGTTGTCATGATACCAGAATTTTGACTTCAATACCGATACCAGGTTTAGTATCACGATACTCTATACCATCACGATACTCGATACCATCACGATACTCTATACCATCACGATACTCGATACCATCACGATACTCGATACCATCACGATACTCGATACCATCACGATACTCTAAACCATCACGATACTCTAAACCATCACGATACTCTATACCATCACGATACTGGATACCATCACAATACTCGATACCATCACGATACTCTATACCATCACGATACTCTATACCATCACGATACTCTATACCATCACGATACTCGATACCATCACGATACTCTATACCATCACGATACTCTATACCATCACGATACTCTATACCATCACGATACTCGATACCATCACAATACTCTAAACCATCACAATACTCTATACCGTCACGATACTCTATACCATCACGATACTCGATACCATCACGATACTCGATACCATCAAGATAGTCTATTCCATCAAGATACTCTAAACCATCACGATACTCTATACCATCACGATACTTCATTCCATCACGATACTCTAAACCATCACGATACTTTATTCCATCACGATACTCGATACCATCAAGATGCTCTAAACCATCACGATACTCGATACCATCATGATACTTTATTCCATCACGATACTCTAAACCATCACGATACTCTATACCATCACGATACTCTATACCATCACGATACCAAAAGCTGAAGGCCTACAGTGCCTTGCAAAAGTATTCATCCCCCTTGGAGTTTTTCCTATTTTGTTGCATTACAACCTGTAATTTATATGGATTTTATTTGGATTTCATATAATGGACATACACAAAATAGTCCAAATAGGTGAAGTGAAAGGAAAAAATAATTTGTTTCAAAAAATTCTAAAAGTTAAATAATGGAAAAGTGGTGTGTGCATATGTATTCACCCCCTTTGCTATGAAGCCCCTAAATAACATCTGGTGCAACTAATTACCTTCAGAAGTCACATAATTAGTTAAATAAAGTCCACCTGTGTGCAATTTGTGTCACATGATCTGTCACATGAGCTCAGTATACATACACCTGTTCTGAAAGGCCCCAGCGTCTGCAACACCACTAAGCAAGGGGCACCACCAAGCAAGTGGCACCATGAAGACCAAGGAGCTCTCCAAACAGGTCAGGGACAAAGTTGTGGAGAAGTACAGATCAGGGTTGGGTTATAGAAAAATATCTGAAACTTTGAACATCACACGGAGCACCATTAAATCCATTATTAAAAAATTGAAAGAATATGGCACCACAACAATCCTGCCAAGAGAGGGCCGCCCACCAAAACTCACGGACCAGGCAAGGAGGGCATTAATCAGAGAGGCAACAAAGAGACCAAAGATAACCCTGAAGGAGCTGCAGAGCTCCACAGCGGAGATTGGAGTATCTGTCCATAGGACCACTTTAAGCCGTACACTCCACAGAGCTGGGTTTTACGGAAGAGTGGCCAGAAAAAAAGCCATTGCTTCATGAAAGAAATAAGCAAACACGTTTGGTGTTTGCCAAAAGGCATGTGGGAGACTCCCCAAACATTTGGAAGAAGGTACTCTGGTCAGATGAGACTAAAATTGAGCTTTTTGGCCATCAAGGAAAATGCTATGTCTGGCGCAAACCCAACACCTCTCATCACCCCTAGAACACCATCCCCACAGTGAAGCATGGTGGTGGCAGCATCATGCTGTGGGATGTTTTTCATCGGCAGTGACTGGGAAACTGGTCAGAATTGAAGGAATGCTGGATGTCGCTAAAAACAGGGAAATTCTTGAGGGAAACCTGTTTCAGTCTTCTAGAGATTTGAGACTGGGACAGAGGTTCACCTTCCAGCAGGACAATGACCCTAAGCATACTGCTAAAGCAACACTCGAGTGGTTTAAGGGGAAACATTTAAATGTCTTGGAATGGCCTAGTCAAAGCCCAGACCTCAATCCAATTGAGAATCTGTGGTATGATTTAAAGATTGCTGTACACCAGTGGAACCCATCCAACTTGAAGGAGCTGGAGCAGTTTTGCCTTGAAGAATGGGCAAAAATCCCAGTGGCTAGATGTGCCAAGCTTATAGAGACATACCCCAAGAGACTTGCAGCTGTAATTGCTGCAAAAGGTGGCTCTACAAAATATTGACTTTGGGGGGGGGTGAATAGTTATGCACGCTCAAGTTTTCTGTTTTTTTGTCTTATTTCTTGTTTGTTTCACATGAAAAAATATTTTGCATTTTCAATGTGGTAGGCATGTTGTGTAAATCAAATTATACAAACCCCCCAAAAATCAATTTTAATTCCAGGTTGTAAGGCAACAAAATAGGAAAAATGCCAAGGAGGATGAATACTTTCGCAAGCCACTGTATGTGTCCATTTTGAAAGGATAAAGCTGTATCAGCCAAAGTCCCAGAATGCCACTTGATCAAGACAGATAAGCTCAGCTGCTGTTCTGTTAACTTCTGTGCAGCCGAACATGATGCAGCCCAGACCACCAGTGCAGTGGTTCCTCGACAGCAGTTAGTGAAGCAGGCAAGAGAAGGCTGCGATGACAGACAGTCTTGATCCTCTCTCAATCAGTATACTGACGTGAGACACATTTGACAGAAGTACCGAAAGTAACAGAAATTCTAGTCCCGAACCATTTATCATGTTTAAGTATCGAGTTTCGGTATACAGTGCAACACTAATCCTACTTGTTAAATTCTGCAATGGCTACCGTCTTCTGAATTAAAGTGCCACCAGCCACCACTGTATCCTAAGGCCCAGTTTGGTTAGTGATGAACATAGTTGTCCTAATACATCACTTCCTGTTGCTAATACATCATTTGTTGTCTGTCTGTCTGTAGGTCTAATATGGGGGCCTGTACTCTAATAGATATGTTACTAACCTGTTGATCCTGTCTGTCTGTAGGTCTAATATGGGGGCCTGTACCTAATAGATATGTTACTAACCTGTTGATCCTGTCTGTCTGTAGGTCTAATATGGGGGCCTGTACCTAATAGATATGTTACTAACCTGTTGATCCTGTCTGTCTGTAGGTCTAATATGGGGGCCTGTACTCTAATAGATATGTTACTAACCTGTTGATCCTGTCTGTCTGTAGGTCTAATATGGGGCCTGTACCCTAATTGATATGTTACTAACCTGTTGATCCTGTCTGTCTGTAGGTCTAATATGGGGGCCTGTACTCTAATAGATATGTTACTAACCTGTTGATCCTGTCTGTCTGTAGGTCTAATATGGGGGCCTGTACCTAATAGATATGTTACTAACCTGTTGATCCTGTCTGTCTGTAGGTCTAATATGGGGGCCTGTACCCTAATAGATATGTTACTAACCTGTTGATCCTGTCTGTCTGTAGGTCTAATATGGGGGCCTGTACCTAATAGATATGTTACTAACCTGTTGATCCTGTCTGTCTGTAGGTCTAATATGGGGGCCTGTACCCTAATAGATATGTTACTAACCTGTTGATCCTGTCTGTCTGTAGGTCTAATATGGGGGCCTGTACTCTAATAGATATGTTACTAACCTGTTGATCCTGTCTGTCTGTAGGTCTAATATGGGGGCCTGTACCCTAATAGATATGTTACTAACCTGTTGATCCTGTCTGTCTGTAGGTCTAATATGGGGGCCTGTACTCTAATAGATATGTTACTAACCTGTTGATCCTGTCTGTCTGTAGGTCTAATATGGGGGCCTGTACCCTAATAGATATGTTACTAACCTGTTGATCCTGTCTGTCTGTAGGTCTAATATGGGGGCCTGTACCCTAATAGATATGTTACTAACCTGTTGATCCTGTCTGTCTGTAGGTCTAATATGGGGGCCTGTACCTAATAGATATGTTACTAACCTGTTGATCCTGTCTGTCTGTAGGTCTAATATGGGGCCTGTACCTAATAGATATGTTACTAACCTGTTGATCCTGTCTGTCTGTAGGTCTAATATGGGGGCCTGTACCTAATAGATATGTTACTAACCTGTTGATCCTGTCTGTCTGTAGGTCTAATATGGGGGCCTGTACCTAATAGATATGTTACTAACCTGTTGATCCTGTCTGTCTGTAGGTCTAATATGGGGGCCTGTACCTAATAGATATGTTACTAACCTGTTGATCCTGTCTGTCTGTAGGTCTAATATGGGGGCCTGTACCCTAATAGATATGTTACTAACCTGTTGATCCTGTCTGTCTGTAGGTCTAATATGGGGGCCTGTACTCTAATAGATATGTTACTAACCTGTTGATCCTGTCTGTCTGTAGGTCTAATATGGGGGCCTGTACCCTAATAGATATGTTACTAACCTGTTGATCCTGTCTGTCTGTAGGTCTAATATGGGGGCCTGTACCTAATAGATATGTTACTAACCTGTTGATCCTGTCTGTCTGTAGGTCTAATATGGGGGCCTGTACCTAATAGATATGTTACTAACCTGTTGATCCTGTCTGTCTGTAGGTCTAATATGGGGGCCTGTACCTAATAGATATGTTACTAACCTGTTGATCCTGTCTAACCTGTTGATCCTGTCTGTCTGTAGGTCTAATGGTGGCCAATGCCCTAGACGTGTCCCAGCAGATGTGTCTTGGTTACACCATATCCTGTTAGTTATACATCACTTCCTGTTACTAATACAGCCCTTCCTGTCTCTGTCTCTGTGTAGGGCTAACGGTGGCCTCGGCCCTGGTGGATGTGTCCCAGCAGATGTGTCTTGGTTACAAGGAGAAGTCAGGTGGTCTGAGGAACAGGAAGCAACAACCTTCCGCACAGCCCTCCACCTGTATCTGACCACACCCCCTGCCTGCCCGTGCCCCCGCCCAAGAGACTATAACCCCGAACTGGAGGGAGGGAGGGAGGGAGGGAGGGAGGGGTTAGTGGGGAGAGGGCAGGAGCATCTATTGGACAGTCACACCTTACAGGCTTCCCAACTGACACCTGGGACACCTCGTCGTCAGGAGAAGAGAGGAACCATGGCTTCATAGCTGCTAGAGTAGAGATCTATCTATCTGTCTGTCTGGTGTCCAGCCGGGTGTAACTGGTGCTGCTAACAGTCTCCTATTAGAATCTCTCACACCTTAACACCATGCATGTCAAGACCACACTGCTGCTCTGGTTCATTCCTGTTCGTTCCCCTCTCCTCTCCTCTCCTCTCCTCCTCTCCTCTCCTCTCTCTCCTCTCTCTCCTCTCCTCTCCTCTCCTCTCCTCTCCTCTCTCTCCTCTCCTCTCCTCTCCTCTCCTCTCTCTCCTCTCCTCTCCTCTCCTCTCCTCTCCTCTCCTCTCCTCTCTCTCCTCCCTCCACTCCTCCCACTCCACTCCACTCCTCTCCACCCCCTCTACCCCCTGCCTCCACTCTCTACCCCCTGCCTCCCCTGTCTACCCCTCTACCCCCTGTCTCCCCTCCTCCACCCCACTTCCCCCCTGTCTCCCCTCCTCTCCTCCCCTCTCTACCCCCTGTCTCCCCCTCTACCCCCTGTCTCCCCTCCTCCACCCCCTCTACCCCCTGTCTCCCTCCTCCACCCCCCTACCCCCTGCCTCCCTGTCTACCCCTCTACCCCTGTCTCCCCTCCTCTCCTCCCTCTCTACCCCCTGCCTCCCCCTCTACCCCCTGTCCCCTCCTCCACCCCCCTCTACCCCCTGTCTCCCCTCCTCCTACCCCCTCTACCCCCTGCCTCCCCTGTCTACCCCTCTACCCCCTGCCTCCCTCCTCTCCTCCCCTCTCTACCCCCTGTCTCCCCCTCCACCCCTCTCTACCCCCTGTCTCCCTCCTCCACCCCCTCTACCCCCTGTCTCCCCTCCTCCACCCCCTCTACCCCTGTCCCCTCCTCCACCTCTCTACCCCTGTCTCCCCCCTCTCCTCCCTCTCTACCCCCTGCCTCCCTCTACCCCTGTCTCCCCTCTCCACCCCCTCTACCCCCTGTCTCCCTCTCCTCCCTCTCTACCCCCTGTCTCCCCTCTCCACCCCCTCTACCCCTGCCTCCCCCTCCACCCCCTCTACCCCTGCTCCTTCTCTCCTCCCCCTCTACCCCTGCCTCCCTTCTCCACCCCCTACCCCCTGTCTCCCCTCTCCTCCCTCTCTACCCCCTGTCTCCCCTCTCCACCCCTCTACCCCCTGTCTCCCCTCTCCTCCCCCTCTACCCCTGCCTCCCCTCTCTACCCCCTGTCTCCCTCTCCTCCCCTCTCTACCCCCTTCTCCCCCCTGCCTCCTCCCCCCTCTACCCCCTGTCTCCCTCTCCCCCCTCTCTACCCCCTGCCTCCCTCTCTCCCCCTGTCTCCCTCTCCACCCCCCTCTACCCCTGTCTCCCCTCTCCACCCCCCTCTACCCCCTGTCTCCCCTCTCCACCCCCCTCTACCCCCTGTCTCCCCTCTCCACCCCCTCTACCCCCTGTCTCCCCTCTCCACCCCCTCTACCCCCTGTCTCCCCTCTCCACCCCCTCTACCCCCTGTCTCCCCCTCCTCCCCCTCTACCCCCTGTCTCCCCTCTCCACCCCCTCTACCCCTGTCTCCCCTCCACCCCCTCTACCCCCTGTCTCCCCTCACCCCTCTACCCCCTGTCCCTCACCCCCTCCACCCCCCTCTCTACCCCCTGCCTCCCCCTCCACCCCCTCTACCCCCTGCCTCCCCTCTCCACCCCCTCTACCCCCTGTCTCCCCTCCTCCACCCCTCTCTACCCCCTGCCTCCCCCCTCCACCCCTCTCTACCCCTGCCTCCCCCTCTACCCCCTGCCTCCCCCTCCACCCCCTCTACCCCCTGCCTCCCCCTCCACCCCCTCTACCCCCTGCCTCCCCTCTCCACCCCCTCTCCCCCCTGCCTCCCCTCTCCTCCCTCTCTACCCCCTGCCTCCCCCTCTACCCCCTGCCTCCCTCTCCTCCCCCCTCCCCCTGCCTCCCTCCTCTCCACCCCCTCTACCCCCTGCCTCCCCCTCCACCCCCCTCTACCCCTGCCTCCCCCTCCACCCCCTCTACCCCCTGCCTCCCCTCTCCACCCCCCTCTACCCCCTGCCTCCCCTCTCCACCCCCTCTACCCCCTGCCTCCTCTCTCCTCTCTACCCCCTGCCTCCCCTCTACCCTCTACCCCCTGTCTCCCTCCTCTCCTCCCCCTCTACCCCCTGTCTCCCCTCCTCCACCCCTCTCTACCCCCTGTCTCCCCTCCACCCCCTCTCTACCCCCTGCCTCCCCCTCTACCCCCTGCCTCCCCCTCTACCCCCTGCCTCCCCCTCCTCCCCCTCTACCCCCTGTCTCCCCCCTCTCCTCCCCTCTCTACCCCTGCCTCCCCCTCTACCCCTGCCTCCCCCTCTACCCCTGTCTCCCCTCCTCCACCCCGCTCTACCCCTCTCCACCCCCAGCTCACTGCTCTCTGCCTCTCCTCTGTTAGCCATTCAGGTTGTGTAGTTTACATGTCTCTCTGAGGATCTCCCTCCTAACAGAGATCTCCTGTTTGAGGCTATAACAAAGCTTTAAACAAGACAGCGCCTCCCTGTGTAGCCTCCTCTGGAAGCCTCCTCTGGCTTCCTAGCATCTAACACTCTTAACAGCCTCCATCCCAACCTCAAACAAGACAGCGCCTCCCTGTGTAGCCTCCTCTGGAAGCCTCCTCTGGTCTCCACCGCTCCTAGATTGAAGAACATAAACTCAGTCATTTTCGATCGCAATGCTGGTCCCATTGTTTAGAATTGTTCCACATTTATGCCAAGAGTTATGGGATATTAGAATCCTGTTGTCCTAACCTGGGTAACTTCAACCTAGTAATAACCTCCAACCCCACCGGGCTGGTCTCCTGAAGGACTATCTATAGGGACAATACATTGGCAGGGATTGGGTTAGGGAGAGGTAGGACTTGGGAGGGATTGGGTTAGGGAGAGGTAGGACTTGGCAGGGATTGGGTTAGGGAGAGGTAGGACCTGGGAGGGATTGTTAGGGAGCGGTAGGACTTGGGAGGGATTGGGTTAGGGAGAGGTAGGACTTGGGAGGGATTGGGTTAGGGAGAGGTAGGACTTGGCAGGGATTGGGTTAGGGAGAGGTAGGACCTGGGAGGGATTGGGTCAGGGAGAGGTAGGACTTGGGAGGGATTGTTAGGGAGCGGTAGGACTTGGGAGGGATTGGGTTAGGGAGAGGTAGGACTTGGGAGGGATTGGGTTAGGGAGAGGTAGGACTTGGCAGGGATTGGGTTAGGGAGAGGTAGGACCTGGGAGGGATTGGGTTAGGGAGAGGTAGGACTTGGGAGGGATTGTTAGGGAGAGGTAGGACTTGGCAGGGATTGGGTTAGGGAGAGGTAGGACTTGGGAGGGATTGGGTTAGGGAGAGGTAGGACTTGGCAGGGATTGGGTTAGGGAGAGGTAGGACTTGGCAGGGATTGGGTTAGGGAGAGGTAGGACTTGGGAGGGATTGGGTTAGGGAGAGGTAGGACTTGGGAGGGATTGGGTTAGGGAGAGGTAGGACTTGGGAGGGATTGGGTTAGGGAGAGGTAGGACTTGGGAGGGATTGGGTTAGGGAGAGGTAGGACTTGGGAGGGATTGGGTTAGGGAGCGGTAGGACTTGGGAGGGATTGGGTTAGGGAGAGGTAGGACTTGGGAGGGATTGGGTTAGGGAGAGGTAGGACTTGGGAGGGATTGTGAAGGGTTAGGGTTAGGGTTGTAAGCTTCCTCTGTTCTCCTCCCATCTTCACAGCAGCTGCTCTCCTTCTATATCTCGCTGGGACAGACAGGATGTTATTACGTTTAGTAAAATCACACAAAGGGGAAGATTGTTCTCTGTAAATGAATGTAGACTGTTGTCAAAGGCAACCTCTATTATGGGATGAGTGTCTCTGTGACCTGTAGACCGAAGCTTCTTACAGTAAATCCCACCACATATAGAGAAGCAGGCAGGGGGTCCAGCTAGTTTTGGGACATAACATCACACCATATTCCTGCTTCATGCGAGCCCCTAGTACCTTGCCCTCTACCTGGGGTGGCAGCAGAGCTCTCCTCCTCTCCTCTCCTCCTCAGTCCCCAATATCCTGCCCTCTACCTGGGGTGGCAGCAGAGCTCTCCTCCTCTCCTCTCCTCCTCAGTCCCCAATATCCTGCCCTCTACCTGGGGTGGCAGCAGAGCTCTCCTCCTCTCCTCTCCTCCTCAGTCCCCAATATCCTGCCCTCTACTGGGGTGCGCAGAGCTCTCCTCCTCTCTCCCTCCTCAGTCCCCAATATCCGCCCTCTACCTGGGGTGGCAGCAGAGCCTCCTCCTCTCCTCTCCTCCTCAGTGCCCAATATCCTGCCCTCTACCTGGGGTGGCAGCAGAGCTCTCCTCCTCTCCTCTCCTCCTCAGTCCCCAATATCCTGCCCTCTACCTGGGGTGGCAGCAGAGCTCTCCTCCTCTCCTCTCCTCCTCAGTCCCCAATATCCTGCCCTCTACCTGGGGTGGCAGCAGAGCTCCCCTCCTCCTCATTACAGCATGATGCTCCTTGCCTGGTGACACCTCTTAAAATCTGTCCAACAGGCGACCAAACCTCTCCTATTCTGTCTGTTCGTGCCATCACACAAACCCCAAGGAGCTGGTCTCAGTTAACAGAGATACACAACAACCCCCTGAAACATACAGTGCCTTCAGAAAGTATTCATACCCCTTGACTTATTCCACATTTTGTTGTGTTACAGCCTGAATCTAAAATGGTTTACATTGATTTGTTTTCTCACCCATCTAAACACAATACCCCATAAAGACAAATTGAAAACATGTTTTTAGAAATGTTTGCAAATGTATTGAAAATAAAATACAGTAGTATCTAATTTACATAAGTATTCACACCCTTTGCTATGCCACTCCAAATTGAGCTCAGGTGCATCCAAATTCCTTTGATCATCTTTGAGACATCACTACAACTTGATTGGAGTCCACCTGTGGCCAATTCAATTGTTTGGACATGATTTAGAAAGAAACACACATGTCTATATAAGGTCCCACAGTTGACAGTGTATGTCAGAGCAGAAACTATACCATGAAGTCCAAGGAACTGTCCATAGATCTCTGAGATAGAATTGTGATGAGGCGTATATCTGGGGACGGGTATAAAACAATTTCTAGAGTGTTGAAAGTTTCCAAGAACACAGTGGCCTCCATCATTAGGAAATGGAAGAAGTTTGGAACCACCAAGACTCTTCCTAGAGCTGGCCGCCCGGCCAAACTGAGCAACCGGCAAGAAGGACCTTGGTCAGGGAGGTGACCAAGAACCTGATGGCCACTCTTGACAGAACTACAGAGTTCCATGGCTGAGATGGGAGAAACTGCCAGAAGGACAACAGTCTCTACAGCACTTCACCAATCCGGGCTTTATGGGAGAGTGGCCAGACGGGAAGCCACTCCTGAGAAAAAGGCACATGACAGAACGCCTGGAGTTTGCAAAAAGGCATGTGAAAGACTCTGAGCATAAGGCAAAAGATTATGTGGTCTGATGAGACAAAAATGTAACTCTTTGGCCTGAATGCAAAGCACTATGTGGAGAAACCGAGGCACAGCTCATCACCCGTCTAACAACATCCCTACAGTGAAGCATGATGGCAGCAGCATGCTGTGGGGATGCTTTTCAGCAGCAGGGACTAGGAGACTGGTAAGGATAGAGGGAACGGTGAATGGAGCCAAATACAGGCAAATCCTTGATGAGAACCTGCTTCAGAGTGCAAACGACCGTAGACTGGGGAGAAGATTTATATTCCAACAGAACAATGACCCCAAGCATACAGCCAAAGCAATGCTGAAATGGCTTCAGAACAACAATGTAAAAGTCATTGAGTGACCCAGCCAAAGCCCTGTCATTTGAACATCTGTGGAAAGACTTGAAGATTGCTGTTCACCGCTGCTCCCCATCTAACTTAATCCTTAAGTCGATTGACGCACCCGTGCTTCAATCTAATTAACATAATATAAACATCTGTCTGTTTAAGCTAGAGATATGTTTTTGGGCTGCGTCTCAATCCACCACATCCGCCTATAGCAGCCTGCTACAAACAGGAGACATCCTGAAAACCGTTATTCTCACGAAAATGTCTGTAGCGTCCGAACAGTTTGGCCTAGAAACTTATATGACCACTTTATGAAACGATCACTCATGAACACGATGGTGTCCTCCGTTTTGCTCTACGACCCCCACAAGTGTCACGGGACTCGTCTGAAGGTAACCGTTACCGTTTTCAAAAAAGTATGGTATTAGTTTTGTGCCCCAAAAAAAGGGGTTAAATATTGGTCTATATATATATACACATATGTATGTATGTATGTATGTATGTATGTATGTATGTATGTACATACATATATATGTATGTGTATATATATGTATATGTATATATATAGTATGTGTATATATGTGTGTATATATATATATATGTATATGTGTGTGTGTATATATATATATATATATATAGTGTCAGTCAAAAGTTTGTACACACCTACTCATTTATTTGTACTATTTTCTACATTGTAGAATAATAGTGAAGAAATCAAAACTATGAAATAACACATATGGAATCATGTAGTAACCAAAAAAGTGTTAAACAAATCAAAATATATTTTATATTTGAGATTCTTCAAAGAGCCACCCTTTGCCTTGATGACAGCTTTGCACACTCTCGGCATTCTCTCAACCAGCTTCGTGCGGTAGTCACCTGGAATGCTTTTCCAACAGTCTTGAAGGAGTTCCCACATATGCTGAGCACTTGTTGGCTGCTTTTCCTTCACTCTGCGGTCCGACTCATCCCAAACCATCTCAATTGGGTTGAGGTCGGGGGATTGTGGAGGCCAGGTCATCTGATGCAGCACTCCATCACTCTCCTTCTTGGTCAAATAGCCCTTACACAGCCTGGAGGTGTGTTGGGTCATTGTCCTATTGAATAACAAATGATAGTCCCACTAAGTCCAAACCAGATGGGATGGCGTATCGCTGCAGAATGCTGTGGTAGCCATGCTGGTTAAGTGGGCCTTGAATTCAAAATAAATCACAGACAGTGTCACCAGCAAAGCACCCCTACACCATAACACCACCTCCTCCATGCTTCACGGTGGGAACCCCACATGCGGAGATCATCCGTTCACCTACTCTGCGTCTCACAAAGACACTGCGGTTTGAACCACAAATCTCAAATTTGGACTCATCAGACCAAAGGACAGATTTCCACCGGTCTAATGTCCATTGCTTGTGTTTCTTGGCCCAAGCAAGTCTCTTCTTCTTATTGGTGTCCTTTAGTAGTGGTTTCTTTGCAGCAATTCAACCATGAAGGCCTGATTCACGCAGTCTCCTCTGAACAGTTGATGTTGAGATGTGTCTTACTTGAACTCTGTGAAGCATTTATTTGGGCTGCAATCTGAGGTGCAGTTAATTGCCGATTTCTGAGGCTGGTAACTCTAATGAACTTATCCTCTGCAGCAGATTGGCTCAAACGCATTAAGAAGGAAAGAAATTCAGAAAATTAAATTTTAACAAGGCACACCTCTTAATTGAAATGTATTCCAGATGTTTACCTCATGAAGCTGGTTGAGAGAATGCCAAGAGTGTGCAAAGCTGTCATTAAGGCAAATGGTGGCTACTTTGAAGAATCTCAAATATAAAATATATTTTGATTTGTTTAACACTTTTTTTGGTTACTACATGATTCCATATGTGTTATTTCATAGTTTTGATGTCTTCACTATTATTCTACAATGTAGAAAATAGTAAAAATAAAGAAAAACCCTTGAATGACTAGGTCCAAACTTTTGACTGGTACTGTAGATATATATAGATATATATTGATAGATATTTCCAGAGTTTTTCTTATATCTCCTAGATACAGGACAGACACTTCAAAACCTTATTCCTTATTAATTATTTTTGGACTCTGTTTTGCCATTTATTGATGTGTTATTCAATGAGTTTCTATAAATTCAGTTTCTATATTATATATACAGGGGTGTGAGTACTTATGTAAATTAGATACCTTCTGAAGGCACAGTCAAGGGGTGTGAATACCTTCTGAAGGCATAGTCAAGGGGTGTGAATACCTTCTGAAGGCATAGTCAAGGGGTGTGAATACCTTCTGAAGGCATAGTCAAGGGGTGTGAATACCTTCTGAAGGCACAGTCAAGGGGTGTGAATACCTTCTGAAGGCATAGTCAAGGAGTGTGAATACCTTCTGAAGGCATAGTCAAGGGGTGTGAATACCTTCTGAAGGCACAGTCAAGGGGTGTGAATACCTTCTGAAGGCACAGTCAAGGGGTGTGAATACCTTCTGAAGGCATAGTCAAGGGGTGTGAATACCTTCTGAAGGCATAGTCAAGGGGTGTGAATACCTTCTGAAGGCACAGTCAAGGGGTGTGAATACCTTCTGAAGGCATAGTCAAGGGGTGTGAATACCTTCTGAAGGCATAGTCCTATTATGGCCTCCAAGCCTCAAATTACTCTTTCTCTGTTTTATCTCTCTTCTCTCTCTAACTCTATTTTCTCTCTCTATTCTTTCTTTGTAAAGCTTCTTTGTAGATACTTGAGGAAGTAGTTTGTTAATATGTATAATTTTAGCAGCAATGCTGTTTGTTTTGTAAATAATGAGAAAGTATTGTGAATTATATATTTGTTGAATGGTTTTTGAAAGTCATGTATGGCAAACTCCTGAGGCTTTTAAAAAGTTATATTTTGTATGTAGGACGGCAGGTGATACGAGAAACAAAAAGCTAAACTAGAGAATGACGCTATGTGGAAACTGAGGATTACTAACTGATGATCTGTAAATTACTAATGTACAGAAAAAGAATGACGGAAAAATGTTGTCTATAATTAAATGGTCAAATTCACCAGCTGGTTTGTTGTTGTTGTTTGTTGTTGTTGTTGTTGTTGTTGTTGTTGTCTGTCTTTATGCTAATAACCCTAAAGTAACTTTCCCCAGATTTTTCAGAAATGCTGATTAGATTTCCTGCTTAGTCCCTTCTCATTCCGGGAGTTATCCAACCAGGATTTCTGAGAATTCTGTCGAAGTTACTAGTTATTGTGCAACCCTACTCTGTATAGACACCTCCCTGTCCCCAAGGGTGTTCATATAACCCTACTCTGTCTGGACACCTCCCTGTCCCCAAGGGTGTTCATATAACCCTACTCTGTCTGGACACCTCCCTGTCCCCAAGGGTGTTCATATAACCCTTCTCTGTCTGGACACCTCCCTGTCCCCAAGGGTGTTCATATAACCCTACTCTGTCTGGACACCTCCCTGTCCCCAAGGGTGTTCATATAACCCTACTCTGTCTGGACACCTCCCTGTCCCCTAGGGTGTTCATATAACCCTACTCTGTCTGGACACCTCCCTGTCCCCAAGGGTGTTCATATAACCCTACTCTGTCTGGACACCTCCCTGTCCCCTAGGGTGTTCATATAACCCTACTCTGTCTGGACACCTCCCTGTCCCCAAGGGTGTTCATATAACCCTACTCTGTCTGGACACCTCCCTGTCCCCAAGGGTGTTCATATAACCCTACTCTGTCTGGACACCTCCCTGTCCCCAAGGGTGTTCATATAACCCTACTCTGTCTGGACACCTCCCTGTCCCCAAGGGTGTTCATATAACCCTACTCTGTCTGGACACCTCCCTGTCCCCAAGGGTGTTCATATAACCCCTACTCTGTCTGGACACCTCCCTGTCCCCTAGGGTGTTCATATAACCCTACTCTGTCTGGACACCTCCCTGTCCCCAAGGGTGTTCATATAACCCTACTCTGTCTGGACACCTCCCTGTCCCCAAGGGTGTTCATATAACCCTACTCTGTCTGGACACCTCCCTGTCCCCAAGGGTGTTCATATAACCCTACACTGTCTGGACACCTCCCTGTCCCCAAGGGTGTTCATATAACCCTACTCTGTCTGAACACCTCCCTGTCCCCAAGGGTGTTCATATAACCCTACTCTGTCTGGACACCTCCCTGTCCCCAAGGGTGTTCATATAACCCTACACTGTATAGACACCTCCCTGTCCCCAAGGGTGTTCATATAACCCTACTCTGTCTGGACACCTCCCTGTCCCCAAGGGTGTTCATATAACCCTACTCTGTCTGGACACCTCCCTGTCCCCAAGGGTGTTCATATAACCCTACTCTGTCTGGACACCTCCCTGTCCCCAAGGGTGTTCATATAACCCTACTCTGTCTGGACACCTCCCTGTCCCCAAGGGTGTTCATATAACCCTACTCTGTCTGGACACCTCCCTGTCCCCAAGGGTGTTCATATAACCCTACTCTGTCTGGACACCTCCCTGTCCCCAAGGGTGTTCATATAACCCTACTCTGTCTGGACACCTCCCTGTCCCCAAGGGTGTTCATATAACCCTACTCTGTCTGGACACCTCCCTGTCCCCAAGGGTGTTCATATAACCCTACTCTGTCTGGACACCTCCCTGTCCCCAAGGGTGTTCGTATATGCAGGGTACACAGGTGATTAGCTCCTGTAGCTATCACCCTGTGCTTCAGTATAAATCTAGTGTGATGGTCTTGATACTCCAGCAGTTGCAGGTTGTTAATGAGGAGTTTGTTTTCCACTATGGTTAAAGTCTGTCCTCTCCCCATCTTCTTCATTGGAGATAATGAGCTTGTTCTCTTTGAATGCAAGTTTACGGAGTGTTGGCTGTGTTCAGGTGCTGCAGTCAGTTTTTCCTGCGTCCCAACTGGCACCTTGTTCCCTATGTAGTGCACTTCTTTTGAGCAGGGCCAATAGGGCTATATGCACTATATAGGGTGCCAGTTGGTATGCATAATATAAAGTTAGTTTTTCCTTTCCTCCAACACGTTGATATGTGAGTGTGTGAGAGTAAGGATGATCAGAACATGTATATGTCTCTGGATCTGCCCTGAGCTTTACATTAAGATGTATAGTATATAAAATATGTCTCTGGATCTGCCCAGCCTTATTCTAAAATTGATTAATTTGGGTTTTTTCCTCCAATCTACAGTGGGGAAAAAAAGTATTTAGTCAGCCACCAATTGTGCAAGTTCTCCCACTTAAAAAGATGAGAGAGGCCTGTCATTTTCATCATAGGTACACGTCAACTATGACAGACAAAATGAGAAAAAGAAATCCATTGTAGGATTTTTAATGAATTTATTTGCAAATTATGGTGGAAAATAAGTATTTGGTCAATAACAAAAGTTTCTCAATACTTTGTTATATACCCTTTGTTGGCAATGACACAGGTCAAACGTTTTCTGTAAGTCTTCACAAGGTTTTCACACACTGTTGCTGGTATTTTGGCCCATTCTTCCATGCAGATCTCCTCTAGAGCAGTGATGTTTTGGGGCTGTCGCTGGGCAACACGGACTTTCAACTCCCTCCAAAGATTTTCTATGGGGTTGAGATCTGGAGACTGGCTAGGCCACTCCAGGACCTTGAAATGCTTCTTACCAAGCCACTCCTTCGTTGCCCGGGTGGTGTGTTTGGGATCATTGTCATGCTGAAAGACCCAGCCACGTTTCATCTTCAATGCCCTTGCTGATGGAAGGAGGTTTTCACTCAAAATCTCACGATACATGGCCCCATTCATTCTTTCCTTTACACGGATCAGTCGTCCTGGTCCCTTTGCAGAAAAAACAGCCCCAAAGCATGATGTTTCCACCCCCCATGCTTCACAGTAGGTATGGTGTTCTTTGGATGCAACTCAGCATTCTTTGTCCTCCAAACACGACGAGTTGAGTTTTTACCAAAAAGTTCTATTTTGGTTTCATCTGACCATATGACATTCTCCCAATCCTCTTCTGGATCATCCAAATGCACTCTAGCAAACTTCAGACGGGCCTGGACATGTACTGGCTTAAGCAGGGGGACACGTCTGGCACTGCAGGATTTGAGTCCCTGGCGGCGTAGTGTGTTACTGATGGTAGGCTTTGTTACTTTGGTCCCAGCTCTCTGCAGGTCATTCACTAGGTCCCCCCGTGTGGTTGTGGGATTTTTGCTCACTGTTCTTGTGATCATTTTGACCCCACGGGGTGAGATCTTGCGTGGAGCCCCAGATCGAGGGAGATTATCAGTGATTACCTTTGACAGCTCTTTGGTCTTGGCCATAGTGGAGTTTGGAGTGTGACTGTTTGAGGTTGTGGACAGGTGTCTTTTATACTGATAACAAGTTCAAACAGGTGCCATTAATACAGGTAACGAGTGGAGGACAGAGGAGCCTCTTAAAGAAGAAGTTACAGGTCTGTGAGAGCCAGAAATCTTGCTTGTTTGTAGGTGACCAAATACTTATTTTCCACCATAATTTGCAAATAAATTCATAAAAAATCATACAATGTGATTTTCTGGAAAAAAAATTCTCAGTTTGTCTGTCATAGTTGACGTGTACCTATGATGAAAATTACAGGCCTCTCTCATCTTTTTAAGTGGGAGAACTTGCACAATTGGTGGCTGACTAAATACTTTTTTCCCCCACTGTATACCCATAATGCCAAAGCAATAACAGTATATACATTTTTTTGTGCTAATTTATTCAACATAAAATATCACATTTACATAAGTATTCAGACCCTTTACGCAGTACTTTGTTGAAGCACCTTTGGCAGCGATTACAGCATCAAGTCTTCTTGGGTATGACGCTACAAGCTTGGCACACCTGTATTTGGGGAGTTTCTCCCATTCTTCTCTGTAGATTCTCTCAAGCTCTGTCAGGTTGGATGGGGAGCGTCGCTGCACAGCTATTTTCAGGTCTCTCCAGATATGTTCGATCGGGTTCAAGTCTGTGCTCTGGCTGGGTCGCTCAAGGACATTCAGAGACTTGTCCCGAAGCCACTCATGCGTTGTCTTGGCTGTGTGCTTAGGGTCGTTGTCCTGTTGGAAGGTGAACCTTCGCCCCAGTCTGAGGTCCTGAGTGCTCTGGAGCAGATTTTCATCAAGGATTTCTCTGTACTTTGCTCTGTTCATCTTTCCCTCGATCCTGACTAGTCTCCCAGTCCCTGCCGCTGAAAAACATCCCCACAGCATGATGCTGCCACCACCATGCTTCACCATAGGGATGGTGCCAGGTTTCCTCCAGACGTGACACTTGGCATTCAGGTCAAAGAGTTCAATCTTGGTTTCATCAGACCAGATAATCTTGTTTCTCATGGTCTGAGAGTCCTTTATGTTCCTTTTGGCAAACTCCAAGCGGGCCTTCATGTGCCTTTTACTGAGGAGTGGCTTCGATCTGGCAACTCTACCATAAAGGCCTAATTTGTGAAGTGCTGCTGCGATGGTTGTCCTTCTGGAAGGTTCTCCCATCTCCACAGAGGAACTCTGGAGCTCTGTCAGAGTGACCATCGGGTTCTTGGTCACCTCCCTGACCAAGGCTGTTCTCCCCCGAAGGCTCGGTTTGGCCGGGCGGCCAGCTCTAGGAAAAGTCTTGGTGGTTCCAAACTTCTTCCATTTAAGAATGAAGGAGGCCACTGTGTTCTTAGGGACCTTCAATGCTGCAGAAATGTTTTAGTACCCTTCCCCACATCTTTGCCTCGACACAATCCTGTCTCGGAGCTGTACGGACAATTCCTTCGACCTCATTGCTTGGTTTTTGCTCTGACATGCACTGTCAACTGTGGGACCTTACAACAGGTGGACTTTAATCAAGTTGTAGAAACATCTCAAGGATGATCAATGGAAACAGGATGCACCTGAGCTCAATTTCGAGTCTCATAGCAAAAGGTCTGAGTCCTTATGGAAATGAGGATTAATGAAGGGGTCTGAATACTTTCCGAATGCACTGTATATTCAAAGAAATTGCAATATAAACGAAGGTAAAAACTAAGGAAATGCAGATAGTTTGCTGTCATATCAGATGCTTGATGTGATTGTATGTTAGCTAGTTGGCTAGCTAGCTTGCTAGCAAATGAGAACATTTAGCCTAGCTATCCTATAACTATCGGTTTGGTTTGCTGCCTATCTATACATTATTTATTAAATCATTATTTATTGTAGTTCTTGTCTCTCGCCATCATTGAACCTCTGCTATCTAGCTACATGCCTATGATTTGTTTAGCATAGCAACGTGGAATGAATAGAATAAACGACTGGGTCAAAACATGAGAACATAATTAACGACCAGCGTGTTAGTTAGCAACTTCCGAACCTCAGAACTAACAACTGGCTGGTGGAAGGATGAAATAAAAATTTGTATTTAAATACAACAAATGCACTAATTAAAATAATGTTTTTAATGAAAACATGTTAATCTTTTTTTTAAATATTTTGAAAATGGTACTTTATAGTACGGCACAGTGGACGGGTCATAATACCCATAAAACCTAGCGGTCAAACACGTAAATGTTTTTTTTCCCACCATTAATTTTTTCACATCGTGAATTTCACAAACACTTCAAAAAATATGTGTTTGGTGTAGACTTACCTTGGTGTGACGTTTTGATCACCGTGTAATTGTCTCTCGGACAAGGTGAGTTTTATCAATACATTCGCCTCAATTTACTCTCAAAAAGTATAAATGCTAATTAGCAACAGAAAAAGACCTCAGCAAGACTACGAATTCCTGCAGGAAGCTCCTACAGGTCATCTCTAGTCGACACTGTCAGCTACCCTTCACCAGCGGGATCAGAGACCTTCTGCCCAATCCATGATGAATCCATGTGCTGTATTGAAATTAATTTAATAAAGTGTCCCCTTTCTCAGTTTTAGCTAGCCACTGACTACACTTTAGCTAGCTAGTTAGCAGAGCAGTAGATCAAATAATCATTTTGTTGTACTTAGCCTAGATAACTGTTTGTACAGTATGTCGACTTTGGTGTCCTTATGGCATTCTTCAAGGATGAGCATCAGAGCATTAAAAGGAGAGAAGACCTCTAGAAGTCTGGCCATGTGGAGAAGTGCAGCTACAGTGAGGGGCAACTTACCGGTTTGGTCAGGGCCAGCGTGAGGGATACAGTTTATCCTGTGTCGGTGAGTGTAGCTATGGTCAGGGCCAGCGTGAGGGATCCAGTTTATCCTGTGTCGGTGAGTGTAGCTATTAAGTTAAGTTTGAGCATCTTAGCAATACAATGTGTTCTATACTGCTGTCAATATTATACAAGGAAAGAGCCACTTAATCAATGATATAATCAATAACCAGATTACCCCGGATACCAGACTTAGATGAGTGATAACTCAGTTCTAGAATGTTGTCATTGATGAGAATGAATCTAAAAATCTATTGACATTCAGAATAGACTTTTAGACATCCAGCCTGTATTGGAGTTTCATGACCAGAGACAAATCTTCAAAGGCACAGTATTTATTTATTCGGAGTGGTACATGCATTCACACAGTCTTGATTTATAGGTTCCTTCCCACTATATGATTGATATGTCAAGTGATAAAATCCCAAGTTATAAACTTAAAGTTTATGGGAAAACTGCACTTGTCCTTATTATAAATTATAAATTATAGTTTATTAAATATTCCACAACTCTAATGTCATAAATTACGTCAACATTTATTTATATAGCAGATTTCTCAAAACAAATTCATTTCAAGGTGTTCAAAGTTATTTGGCACTTCCTCTTGGCAGGTCTCTATAAGTGACCAGGGGATTCTCTCTACCACATGCGAATGCCTCCATGGAGCTCATCAGTGTAGCCATGCAGCCTGTTTTGGTTGTTCTCGGCCGTACGGATGTGGAATGCGAGTGGAGGGAAGCCAGCCGTGCACAACCAGGTGCAGTCAGTGGAAGACCTGTAACTGGCCGAAGACTACAACCCTCTGTCCAGAGAGCCCACAGAGGAACGGTCTCTGGGGCAGTGGAATGACACACACAGCCCCCAAACACAGAGGACCAGACTACCGAAGCCAACAATACCACAAGCTAAAGGAAAGTGCTTATTTCCAGTGTGATTCCAAATAGTAATCAGCCCCTCATTGTGCTTCTTGTGTTTCCAGCTGCTATCGGGGGACACTGACTCAACAGCGAAAACTTCGGAAACAAATCAAATGAAATCTTATTTGCCACATGCGCCGAATACAACAGGTGAAGACCTTACAGCTTACTTACAAGCCCTTAACAAACAATGCAGTTTTAAGAAAAACAAGTGTTAAGTAAAAAATAGATTAGTAAAAAATATTAATAAAATTATTAAAGTGCAGCAGTAGAAATAAAATAACAGTAGGGAGGCTATATACTGGGGGTACTGGTACAGAGTCAATGTGCGGGGGCACCGGCAAGTTGAGGTAGTTGAAGTAATATGTACATGTGGGTAGAGTTAAAGTGACTATGCATAAATAATTAACAGAGTAGCAGCAGCGTAAAAGAGGTGGTGGGGTGGGGGGGCAGTGCAAATAGTCCGGGTAGCCATGATTAGCTGTTCAGGAGTCTTATGGCTTGGGGGTAGAAGCTGTTGAGAAGCCTTTTGGACCTAGACTTGGCACTCCGGTACCGCTTGCCGTGCGGTAGCAGAGAGAACAGTCTATGACTAGGGTGGCTAGAGTCTTTGACAATTTTGAGGGCCTTCCTCTGACACCGCCTGGTATAGAGGTCCTGGATGGCAGGAAGCTTGGCCCCAGTGATCTGCTGGGCCGTACGCACTACCCTCTGTAGTGCCTTGCGGTCGGAGGCCAAGCAGTTGCCATACCAGGCAGTGATGCAACCAGTCAGGATGCTCTCGATGGTGCAGCAGTATAATTTTTTGAGGATCTGAGGACCCATGCCAAATCTTTTCAGTATCCTGAGGGGGAATAGGCTTTGTCGTGCCCTCTTCACGACTGTCTTGGTGTGTTTGGACCATGATAGTTCGTTGGTGATGTGGACACCAAGGAACTTGAAGCTCTCAACCTGTTCCACTACAGCCCTGTCGATGAGAATGGGGGCGTGCTCAGTCCTCTTTTTTTTTTACCTGTAGTCCACAACCATCTCCTTTGTCTTGATGACGTTGAGGGAGAGGTTGTTATCCTGGCACCACACGGCCAGGTCTCTGACCTCCTCCCTATAGGCTGTCTAATCGTTGTCGGTGATCAGGCCTACCACTGTTGTGTCGTCGGCAAGTTAATGATGGTGCTAGAGTCGTGTTTGGCCATGCAGACATGGGTGAACAGAGAGTACAGGAGGGGACTGAGCACGCACCCCTGAGGGGCCCCATTGTTGAGGATCAGTGTGGCAGATGTGTTGTTACCTACCCTTACCACCTGGGGGCGGCCCGTCAGGAAGTCCAGGATCCAGTTGCAGAGGGAGGTGTTTAGTCCCAGGATCCTTATCTTAGTGATGAGCTTAGAGGGCACTATGGTGTTGAATGCTGAGCTGTAGTCAATGAATAGCATTCTCACGTAGGTGTTCCTCTTGTCCAGTTGAGAAAGGGCAGTGTGGAGTGCAATACAGATTGCATCATCTGTGGATATGTTGGGGACATTTTTCTTTTTTTTCTTTTTTAAATTTTTTATCATTTAGCAGACGCTCTTATCCAGAGCGACTTACAGTTAGTGAGTGGATACATTATTTTTTAAATATATTTTTTTCATACTGGCCCCCCGAGGGAATTGAACCCACAACCCTGGCGTTGCAAATGCCATGCTCTACCAACTGAGCTACATCCCTGCCGGCCATTCCCTCCCCTACCCTGGACGACGCTGGGCCAATTGGCCAATTTAAATATTGTCTGGCTTTCATCATGCTGCCCACTCAAGAGAACGCTTCAAACTATAATTAGTGCCTGCAACCTGGTTCAGGTTATCAGTCAACCTACCAGGGTAGTTACAAACAGCAAATGAATGAAATCATTGACATGTATTGATCACATCTTTACTAATGCTGCAGAAATTTGCTTTAAAGCAGTATCCAGATCCATTGGATGTAGTGATCACAATATAGTAGCCATATCTAGGAAAACCAAAGTTCCAAAGGCTGGGCCTAATATAGTGTATAAGAGGTCATACAATACGTTTTGTAGTGATTCCATGTTGTTGATGTAAAGAATATTTGCTGGTCTGTGGTGTGTAATGAGGAGCAACCAGACGCTGCACTTGACACATTTATGAAATTGCTTATCCCAGTTACTAATAAACATGCACCCATTAAGAAAATGACTGTAAAAATGGTTAAATCCCCGTGGATTGATGAGGAATTGAAAAATGGTATGGTTGAGAGGGTTGAGGCAAAAGGAATGGCAAATAAGTCTGGCTGCACAACCGATTGGCAAACATGCTGCAAATTGAGAAATCATGTGACTAAACTGAATAAAAATAAGAAAAAACTACACTGTGAAACAAAGATAAATTATTATAAAGAATTATAGTAAAAAGCTTTGGAGCACCTTAAATTAAATGTTGGGCAGAAAGGCAACCTCAGCTCCATCATTCATTGAATCAGATGGCTCATTCATCACAAAATCCACTGACATGGCCAACTACTTTAATGATTTTTTCATTGGGAATATTAGCAAACTTAGGCATGACATGCCAGCAACAAACGCTGACACTACACATCGAAGTGTTTCTGACCAAATTATGAAATACAAGCATTGTAATTTTGAATTTCATGAAGTGAGTGTGGAAGAGGTGAAAAAATGGTTGTCTATCAACAATGACAAGCCAGACAACTTGGATGGAAAATTACTGAGGATAATAGTGGACGATATTGCCACTCCTATTTGAAAATATCTTCAATTTTAGCCTACTGGAAAGTGTGTGTGTCACACCAGCATTCGCAATGTCTCCCCCTCCTGTCCAGCTCAATGTCTCCCCCTCCTGTCCAGCTCAATGTCTCCCCCTCCTGTCCAGCTCAATGTCTCCCCCTCCTGTCCAGCTCAATGGCTCCCCCTCCTGTCCAGCTCAATGGCTCCCCCTCCTGTCCAGCTCAATGGCTCCCCCTCCTGTCCAGCTCAATGTCTCCCCTCCTGTCCAGCTCAATGGCTCCCCCTCCTGTCCAGCTCAATGTCTCCCCCTCCTGTCCAGCTCAATGGCTCCCCCTCCTGTCCAGCTCAATGTCTCCCCCTCCTGTCCAGCTCAGTGGCTTCCCCTCCTGTCCAGCTCAGTGGCTCCCCCTCCTGTCCAGCTCAGGTGTTCGGCGTCACCGGTCTTCTAGCTGCTGCCGAACCTACTGCTGGCAAACGCCCTTCACTCATCAACCCCGGACTTGTCTCGTCATCATTACACACACCTGGTTCCAATCCCCACTCTATCACTGTATATATATACTCCATCTGCCATTTGTCTTTGTCGGTCATTGTTTTCCTGAGAGGAAACTCTCCTACTATTTCCTGAGTACTTTATATTTTGCACTTTGGGTTCGCCCTGTGCCTTTTGTTTATGAAGATATATTTTGAGCACAACAGCGTTTTGGGTTTCGTCCCACTTTGATATGTGGTGCTTAAATAAATTCAGTAGTTCCAAACCTGCCACTGCTAAAGTAACGTCACAGTCAACATAGCTAATATAACTAACGCGTTATTAAACCCGCTACAATCATGCAGTAACGTTAGTTTGCAGTCAGTAAGCAGTTTAGCACTTACACCGGCGGGCCCCGGTGGCAATAAACTAGTAAAACCAAAAGCTTACCTTGACTTGGAAGAGTTCCAGTGTTGTTTTGGATAGTCATAGCCAGCTAGCTAACATAGCATCCCTCTGTTTGAGCAGGGTGTTTGAGTAGGCTAAACTAGCTAGCTAGCTAGCTAACATAGCATTTCTCTGTTTGAGCAGGGTGTTTCAGTAGGCTAAACTAGCTAGCTGCATTTGCTAGCTAAGTAAGTGAAACTGAAAGTAAAAAAATAAAAATACAATCTATCTCTCACTTGCTTCTCCTTCATTTTGGAAGAAATTAATTTGTTCAAAACTGTTCAACTATTTTCTTTCTCTCTCTTTGAGTCATCTACTCACCACATTTTATGCACTGCAGTGCTACCTGGCTGTAGTTTATGCTTTCAGTACTAGATTCATTCTCTGATCCTTTGATTGGGTGGACAACATGTCAGTTCATGCTGCAAGAGCTCTGATAGGTTAGAGGATGTCCTCCGGAAGTTGTCATAATTACTGTGTAACTCTATGGAAGGGGGTGAGAACCATGAGCCTCCTAGGTTTTGTATTGAAGTCAATGTACCCAGAGGAGGATGGAAGCTAGCTGTCCTCCGGCTACACCATGGTGCTACCCTACAGAGTGCTGTTGAGGCTACTGTAGACCTTCATTGCAAAACAGTGTGTTTTAATCAATTATTTGGTGACGTGATTATATTTAGTATCGTTTTATCTAAAAAGGAGAACTTTTCAGTAAAAAAAAAAATGAAAGTCACTGAGGAGGATGGTCCTCCCCTTCCTCCCCTGAGGAGCCTCCACTGATGTAATGTTATGTTTCCTCTGGATGTAATGTAATGTTTCCTCTGGATGTAATGTTATGTTTCCTCTGGATGTAATGTTATGTTTCCTCTGGATGTAATGTTATGTTTCCTCTGGATGTAATGTTATGTTTCCTCTGGATGTAATGTTATGTTTCCTCTGGATGTAATGTTATGTTTCCTCTGGATGTAATGTTATGTTTCCTATGGATGTAATGTTATGTTTCCTCTGGATGTAATGTTATGTTTCCTCTGGATGTAATGTTATGTTTCCTCTGGATGTAATGTTATGTTTCCTCTGGATGTAATGTAATGTTTCCTCTGGATGTAATGTTATGTTTCCTCTGGATGTAATGTTATGTTTCCTCTGGATGTAATGTTATGTTTCCTCTGGATGTAATGTAATGTTTCCTCTGGATGTAATGTTATGTTTCCTCTGGATGTAATGTTATGTTTCCTCTGGATGTAATGTAATGTTTCCTCTGGATGTATTGTTATGTTTCCTCTGGATGTAATGTTATGTTTCCTCTGGATGTAATGTTATGTTTCCTCTGGATGTAATGTTATGTTTCCTCTGGATGTAATGTTATGTTTCCTCTGGATGTAATGTTATGTTTCCTCTGGATGTAATGTTATGTTTCCTCTGGATGTAATGTTATGTTTCCTCTGGATGTAATATGAGTATCTTTCCCATGTTTCCTCTGGATGTAATGTTATGTTTCCTCTGGATGTAATGTTATATTTCCTTTGGTGTAATGTTATGTTTCCTCTGGATGTAATGTTATGTTTCCTCTGGATGTAATGTTATGTTTCCTCTGGATGTAATGTTATGTTTCCTCTGGATGTAATGTTATGTTTCCTCTGGATGTAATATGAGTATCTTTCCCATGTTTCTCTGGATGTAATATGAGTATCTTTCCCATGTTTCTCTGGATGTAATATGAGTATCTTTCCCATGTTAGCGGGGCTGTTCCTGCAGTGGCCCTAGTCTGACACAGGGCCCAGTGAAGCCTAGTTCCTGAACATGTCGTAACCAAATGTAGTTGCAGGTGGTGGCAGGGCCCAGTGAAGCCTAGTTCCTGAACATGTCGTAACCAAATGTAGTTGCAGGTGGTGGCAGGGCCCAGTGAAGCCTAGTTCCTGAACATGTCGTAACCAAATGTAGTTGCAGGTGGTGGCAGGGCCCAGTGAAGCCTAGTTCCTGAACATATCGTAACCAAATGTAGTTGCAGGTGGTGGCAGGGCCCAGTGAAGCCTAGTTCCTGAACATGTCGTAACCAAATGTAGTTGCAGGTGGTGGCAGGGCCCAGTGAAGCCTAGTTCCTGAACATGTCGTAACCAAATGTAGTTGCAGGTGGTGGCAGGGCCCAGTGAAGCCTAGTTCCTGAACATGTCGTAACCAAATGTAGTTGCAGGTGGTGGCAGGGCCCAGTGAAGCCTAGTTCCTGAACATGTCAGTAACCAAATGTAGTTGCAGGTGGTGGCAGGGCCCAGTGAAGCCTAGTTCCTGAACATGTCGTAACCAAATGTAGTTGCAGGTGGTGGCAGGGCCCAGTGAAGCCTAGTTCCTGAACATGTCGTAACCAAATGTAGTTGCAGGTGGTGGCAGGGCCCAGTGAAGCCTAGTTCCTGAACATATCGTAACCAAATGTAGTTGCAGGTGGTGGCAGGGCCCAGTGAAGCCTAGTTCCTGAACATGTCGTAACCAAATGTAGTTGCAGGTGGTGGCAGGGCCCAGTGAAGCCTAGTTCCTGAACATGTCGTAACCAAATGTAGTTGCAGGTGGTGGCAGGGCCCAGTGAAGCCTTGTTCCTGAACATGTCGTAACTCCCATTACAAGACAGGAGACTTAATGCATGTCAGAGTGTACTACGTCCCAAATGGCACCCTATTCCCTATATAGTGCACTACTTTAGATCAGGACCCTGGGTCAAATGTAGTGCACTATATAGGGAATAGGGTGCCATTCTCTGGTCTAAAGTAGTGCACTATATAGGGAATAGGGTGCCATTCTCTGGTCTAAAGTAGTGCACTATATAGGGAATAGGGTGCCATTCTCTGGTCTAAAGTAGTACACTATATAGGGAATAGGGTGCCATTCTCTGGTCTAAAGTAGTGCACTATATAGGGAATAGGGTGCCATTCTCTGGTCTAAAGTAGTGCACTATATAGGGAATAGGGTGCCATTCTCTGGTCTAAAGTAGTGCACTATATAGGGAATAGGGTGCCATTCTCTGGTCTAAAGTAGTGCACTATATAGGGAATAGGGTGCCATTCTCTGGTCTAAAGTAGTGCACTATATAGGGAATAGGGTGCCATTCTCTGGTCTAAAGTAGTGCACTATATAGGGAATAGGGTGCCATTCTCTGGTCTAAAGTAGTGCACTATATAGGGAATAGGGTGCCATTCTCTGGTCTAAAGTAGTGCACTATATAGGGAATAGGGTGCCATTCTCTGGTCTAAAGTAGTGCACTATATAGGGAATAGGGTGCCATTCTCTGGTCTAAAGTAGTGCACTATATAGGGAATAGGGTGCCATTCTCTGGTCTAAAGTAGTGCACTATATAGGGAATAGGGTGCCATTCTCTGGTCTAAAGTAGTGCACTATATAGGGAATAGGGTGCCATTCTCTGGTCTAAAGTAGTGCACTATATAGGGAATAGGGTGCCATTCTCTGGTCTAAAGTAGTGCACTATATAGGGAATAGGGTGCCATTCTCTGGTCTAAAGTAGTGCACTATATAGGGAATAGGGTGCCATTCTCTGGTCTAAAGTAGTGCACTATATAGGGAATAGGGTGCTATTTGGGACGCACCCGGTGACTCACGGTACGGGGTGGGTGGAGGTTGGTGAGACCTGCTGCTGTCTCTCTGAAGATTGAGGAGTCTGAACACGCGGCTCTTCTCTTTCAGTCATTCAAGGAGAACAGACGGACCGAGAGGGAAAGACATCTCCATCCCCACCTCCACCTGGAAGAGACCCGTTGGGTGTTCCACAAAGCAGGATTATTAAAGGAAAGGTTCATCCATTTTTAATGTTATATTGTTTTTGTGCATCTCTGAGTGATATTCTATCGATTCCCTGGGTCATTTCGTATTTAACACTGTAAATTAAAGGAATGAGTGGTTTTGGGTGGATTTTATTCAGCTAACTTCGATAAACAGTCAGGTATATCTCTTGGTTTTCTGGTTGTCTAAGAAAGATAAACTTGTATATTGGATGTTGTTTTCGAGTCAATTATACCTTGCCAATTTTAAGTCTTAATTTCTAAAAGATATGACGATATTTCAAGCAATTTTGGACAATGACATAGCTGGCTAACCTAGTAATCCTCAGAGAAACTGGGGGAAAGTAACTCCACTGTACAGTGTCATCTGGCATTATCTGTCAGGGACTGGGATTGACACATGATCATCCAATCAGGAACCAGAGGGACAAGAAGCCCCCGTCCCCAGAGAGAGAGGAGCAGGAAGCAGGTTAGTGTGTCGTCTCTGTGTCGGTGCAGAAGAACATCAGAACACCCTCTGACTGATTCACGCTCTTTTTAATCACACAAAAAACCAATCAGAACAGGGCAAAAATAACTAGTGATGACGACTGAGGCTTCCAGCACATATTCAACTGCTTTTAGACTGCTTCTCCAAATGGCAGCCTTTTTCCTTCATAGTGCACTACTTTTGACCAGGGTCCATAGGGCTTTGATCTAAGTAGTGCACTACAGTATGCAGGGAATAGACTGCCGTTTGGAACGCCGACAGAGGCTTCCAGAACCCCAGGACAGGACGGCTTCCGTTTCAGTCTGTCCTTGACTAGACTGCTAGACACAATTATCAGGTTTTCCAGAAATCCTGGTTCGAGGATTTTGGATTCCTTCTGATTCCAGGAATCTTCCAAACAGGATTTCTGGAAAACTTGGGAATTTTGGGGAAAGTTACCTGAATTTTGCAACCCCTTCCTTTACTCCGGAACTGGGTTATGTGCTATGGGAAAGGGTTATTAAGTTGAGTCACTGATCACCACGTCCGCCCCAACCGCTGTCTCTCATCACTAGTTTCAATATAGTATCAATATTAAACATGATAACAAATATGGCTGACTCACAAATATGAGCTGTGCTTTTTAAAGAAGCACTCTGTTCTGTTTGTCCCATGTGGGGAGTGGTTCCCTGTGAGTGGTAGGCTGACACATGGGACATGGGAAGAGTGAATAGTCTTACTAAGATCCATCCACATCATCCGTCTTCCCCAGTGGCACCCTATTCCCTATATAGTGCACTACTTTTGACCAGAACTCTATGGGCCCTATACTATATAGGAAATAGGGTGCTATTTAGGACACAACAATCTTCTTCCTTTCACCCTGTAAATGATGTCATGACAACAGAAATGTGCTTTACCAGATGTCTTAAACATTACTATACATTACTATACAGTACCAAATGGTTTAGTAAAAGGTTACTTAGCATGCTATAGACATTCTCCTCTGATGTAGTTATGAACTATAACTTAGTGTGGCTGGTAACACAGTGATTGAACTCAGACTTAACTGAAGTAAAAACGTTTTTAAAAAAAGAGGTGAGTGGTTGAATGAGGAGAACGTTGGTTGAAGGAGTTTAAAGCTCTGTCTCAAATGGCACCCTGTTCCCTATATAGTGCACTACTGTTGACCAGAGACCTATGGGCCCTGGTCAAAAGTAGTGCACTACATGGGGAATAGGGTGCCATTTGAGACGTAAGCTAATTCTCTGTTCTGATGTTGTGCTGCTGTGTCTGTCAGGACAGTTGGTATTGGAGGAGGTGGAGTCTTCAGAATGTTCACGTTAATATATTACATGTTCTGAATGTTCTGGAGCCGTTAGAACCCGGTTGGTCCGTTCTGACAGAGAGTTCAGCTGATCTGAGTGTTCCATAGAAAACAACTCCACTTTCTGTCCTCTGGACACCTTTTAAAACACCTTCAACACCCAGCCCTGCACTGAAGCTTACATATACTGTACACACTGTAGGAAAAGTAGAGTTGAACGTGTCTGTGTGTGTCTGTGTGTGTCTGTGTCTGTGTCTGTATATCTGGAGGGGTAGAATCTCAGGGTCATAAAGGGAATGGGGATTCCGGAATTCCTTCCGGCACATTAGTACCCTCTCTTCCTTTCCAGGGGCACCACGAGATCACCAAAATAGATGAGGTGGTTCCACTGTGAGATCACCAAAAGTAGTTTGTGAAGGGGAGTAAGGAGGGGAGAAGAGTGGTTTGTGAAGGGGGGAGTAAGGAGGAGAGAAGAGTGGTTTGTGAAGGGGAGTAAGGAGGAGAGAAGAGTGGTTTGTGAAGGGGAGTAAGGAGGAGAGAAGAGTGGTTTGTGAAGGGGGAGTAAGGAGGAGAGAAGAGTGGTTTGTGAAGGGGGAGTAAGGAGGAGAGAAGAGTGGTTTGTGAAGGGGAGTAAGGAGGAGAGAAGAGTGGTTTGTGAAGGGGAGTAAGGAGGAGAGAAGAGTGGTTTGTGAAGGGGAGTAAGGAGGGGAGAAGAGTGGTTTGTGAAGGGGAGTAAGGAGGAGAGAAGAGTGGTTTGTGAAGGGGGGAGTAAGGAGGAGAGAAGAGTGGTTTGTGAAGGGGGAGTAAGGAGGAGAGAAGAGTGGTTTGTGAAGGGGAGTAAGGAGGAGAGAAGAGTGGTTTGTGAAGGGGGAGTAAGGAGGAGAGAAGAGTGGTTTGTGAAGGGGAGTAAGGAGGAGAGAAGAGTGGTTTGTGAAGGGGAGTAAGGAGGGGAGAAGAGTGGTTTGTGAAGGGGAGTAAGGAGGAGAGAAGAGTGGTTTGTGAAGGGGAGTAAGGAGGGGAGAAGAGTGGTTTGTGAAGGGGAGTAAGGAGGAGAGAAGAGTGGTTTGTGAAGGGGAGCAAGGGGGAGAGAAGAGTGGTTTGTGAAGGGGGGAGTAAGGAGGAGAGAAAATCCATTCCTCTTCCTTTACACATTTACATCTCTCTCTCCCTCCACCCCCAGGTCAGTCGGACTGTAGTGTGGTCTATGGAGCCCCAGGACCAGGCCCAAACCAGGGTCTACTGGTAGCTGAGCAGCAGGGAGAGGCCCAGTGGAAGGGTCCAGCCCAGGGCAGACAGGTGGAGGGGAGGGGCTCCATGGTCCACCAGCCCTGGGGACGGCAGGGTCCAGTCTTCATCATCACCCCACAGTCTATCGTTCTCATTCACCTGAATGGGGAGACACAACCACCGTTAGTAAATAGCAGTTGAACATTTATTTAATTCATCTGGGGAGAAGGAAAGGGAATTGTTTGAACAAAAAGACAACACTACTCTGCAAGTTGTCCGGACATCACCGGCTGTTTCCTGCTTGTAATGGCAGAATGAGGATAGACCTATTGAGTTTTAAGTTTAGTTGTTGCACATGACTGTCTGCTTCCTGTGTTCTTGTTCATGTCCTATTCCAGTAGCTATACAGTGGGGGAAAAAAGTATTCAGTCAGCCACCAATTGTGCAAGTTCTCCCACTTAAAAAGATGAGAGAGGCCTGTAATTTTCATCATAGGTACACGTCAACTATGACAGACAAAATGAGGGAAAAAAATCCAGAAAATCACATTGTAGGATTTTTAATGAATTTATTTGCAAACTATGGTGGAAAATAAGTATTTGGTCAATAACAAAAGTTTCTCAATACTTTGTTATATACCCTTTGTTGGCAATGACACAGGTCAAACGTTTTCTGTAAGTCTTCACAAGGTTTTCACACACTGTTGCTGGTATTTTGGCCCATTCCTCCATGCAGATCTCCTCTAGAGCAGTGATGTTTTGGGGCTGTCGCTGGGCAACACGGACTTTCAACTCCCTCCAAAGATTTTCTATGGGGTTGAGATCTGGAGACTCCAGGACCTTGAAATGCTTCTTACGAAGCCACTCCTTCGTTGCCCGGGCGGTGTGTTTGGGATCATTGTCATGCTGAAAGACCCAGCCACGTTTCATCTTCAATGCCCTTGCTGATGGAAGGAGGTTTTCACTCAAAATCTCACGATACATGGCCCCATTCATTCTTTCCTTTACACGGATCAGTCGTCCTGGTCCCTTTGCAGAAAAACAGCCCCAAAGTATGATGTTTTCACTCCCATGCTTCACAGTAGGTATGGTGTTCTTTGGATGCAACTCAGCATTCTTTGTCCTCCAAACACGACGAGTTGAGTTTTTACCCAAAAGTTATATTTTGGTTTCATCTGACCATATGACATTCTCCCAATCCTCTTCTGGATGCACTCTAGCAAACTTCAGACGGGCCTGGACATGTACTGGCTTAAGCAGGGGGGACACGTCTAGCACTGCAGGATTTGAGTCCCTGGCGGCGTAGTGTGTTACTGATGGTAGGCTTTGTTACTTTGGTCCCAGCTCTCTGCAGGTCATTCACTAGGTCCCCCCGTGTGGTTCTGGGATTTTTGCTCACCGTTCTTGTGATCATTTTGACCCCACGGGGTGAGATCTTGCGTGGAGCCCCAGATCGAGGGAGATTATCAGTGGTCTTGTATGTCTTCCATTTCCTAATAATTGCTCCCACAGTTGATTTCTTCAAACCAAGCTGCTTACCTATTGCAGATTCAGTCTTCCCAGCCTGGTGCAGGTCTACAATTTTGTTTCTGGTGTCATTTGACAGCTCTTTGGTCTTGGCCATAGTGGAGTTTGGAGTGTGACTGTTTGAGGTTGTGGACAGGTGTCTTTTATACTGATAACAAGTTCAAACAGGTGCCATTAATACAGGTAACGAGTGGAGGACAGAGGAGCCTCTTAAAGAAGAAGTTACAGGTCTGTGAGAGCCAGAAATCTTGCTTGTTTGTAGGTGACCAAATACTTATTTTCCACCATAATTTGCAAATAAATTCATTAAAAATCCTACAATGTGATTTTCTGGATTTTTTTCCCTCAATTTGTCTGTCATAGTTGACGTGTACCTATGATGAAAATTACAGGCCTCTCTCATCTTTTTAAGTGGGAGAACTTGCACAATTGGTGGCTGACTAAATACTTTTTTTCCTCACTGTATATCCTCAAGGCATCTCTGAGGCAACTTCCTGTTTGGAGTTGATAAAAGGAAGGGCATGGCTTCAGTTTGGGACTTCCAGGTGAAGAGAGACTAGACCTTCAGTTTAGGACTTCCAGGTGAAGAGAGAGACTAGCCCTTCAGTTTAGGACTTCCAGGTGAAGAGAGAGACTAGCCCTTCAGTTTAGGACTTCCAGGTGAAGAGAGAGACTAGACCTTCAGTTTAGGACTTCCGTTTGGGACTCCCAGGTGAAGAGAGAGACTAGCCCTTCAGTTTAGGACTTCAGTTTGGGACTCCCAGGTGAAGAGAGAGACTAGCCCTTCAGTTTAGGACTTCAGTTTGGGACTTCCAGGTGAAGAGAGAGACTAGCCCTTCAGTTTAGGACTTCCAGGTGAAGAGAGAGACTAGCCCTTCAGTTTAGGACTTCCGGGTGAAGAGAGAGACTAGCCCTTCAGTTTAGGACTTCAGTTTGGGACTTCCAGGTGAAGAGAGAGACTAGCCCTTCAGTTTAGGACTTCCAGGTGAAGAGAGAGACTAGCCCTTCAGTTTAGGACTTCAGTTTAGGACTTCCAGGTGAAGAGAGAGACTAGCCCTTCAGTTTAGGACTTCCAGGTGCTGTGTGCTGGTAAGAGAGAGAGAGGCGTTTAGGGTGCTCATGGAGACTGGATGGACTTTATTATACACTGCTCAAAAAAATAAAGGGAACACTAAAATAACACATCCTAGATCTGAATGAATGAAATAATCTTTTTCTTTACATAGTTGAATTTGCTGACAACAAATCACACAAAAATTATCAATGGAAATCAAATTTATCAACCCATGGAGGTCTGGATTTGGAGTCACCCTCAAAATTAAAGTGGAAAACCACACTACAGGCTGATCCATCTTTGATGTAATGTCCTTAAAACAAGTCAAAATGAGGCTCAGTAGTGTGTGTGGCCTCCACGTGCCTGTATGACCTCCCTACAACGCCTGGGCATGCTCCTGATGAGGTGACGGATGGTCTCCTGAAGGATCTCCTCCCAGACCTGGACTAAAGCATCCACCAACTCCTGGACAGTCTGTGGTGCAACGTGGCGTTGGTGGATGGAGCGAGACATGATGTCCCAGATGTACTCAATTGGATTCAGGTCTGGGGAACGGGTTGGCCAGTCCATAGCATCAATGCCTTCCTCTTGCAGGAACTGCTGACACACTCCAGCCACATGAGGTCTAGCATTGTCTTGCATAAGGAGGAACCCAGGGCCAACCGCACCAGCATATGGTCTCACAAGGGGTCTGAGGATCTCATCTCGGTGCCTAATGGCAGTCAGGCTACCTCTGGCGAGCACATGGAGGGCTGTGCGGCCCCCCAAAGAAATGCCCCCCCACACCATGACTGACCCACCGCCAAACCGGTCATGCTGGAGGATGTTGCAGGCAGCAGAACGTTCTCCACGGCGTCTCCAGACTCTGTCACGTCTGTCACATGTGCTCAGTGTGAACCTGCTTTCATCTGTGAAGAGCACAGGGCGCCAGTGGTGAATTTGCCAATCTTGGTGTTCTCTGGCAAATGCCAAACGTCCTGCACGGTGTTGGGCTGTAAGCACAACCCCCACCTGTGCACGTCAGGCCCTCATACCACCCTCATGGAGTCTGTTTCTGACCGTTTGAGCAGACACATGCACATTTGTGGCCTGCTGGAGGTCATTTTGCAGGGCTCTGGCAGTGCTCCTCCTGCTCCTCCTTGCACAAAGGCGGAGGTAGCAGTCCTGCTGCTGGGTTGTTGCCCTCCTACGGCCTCCTCCACGTCTCCTGATGTACTGGCCTGTCTCCTGGTAGCGCCTCCATGCTCTGGACACTACGCTGACAGACACAGCAAACCTTCTTGCCACAGCTCGCATTGATGTGCCATCCTGTATGAGCTGCACTACCTGAGCCACTTGTGTGGGTTGTAGACTCCGTCTCATGCTACCACTAGAGTGAAAGCACCGCCAGCATTCAAAAGTGACCAAAACATCAGCCAGGAAGCATAGGAACTGAGAAGTGGTCTGTGGTCACCTCCTGCAAAACCAGTCCTTTATTGGGGGTGTCCTGCTAATTGCCTATAATTTCCACCTGTTGTCTATTCCATTTGCACAACAGCATGTGAAATTTATTGTCAATCAGTGTTGCTTCCTAAGTGGACAGTTTGATTTCACAGAAGTGTGATTGACTTGGAGTTACATTGTGTTATTTAAGTGTTCCCTTAATTTTTTTGAGCAGTGTATATACTCTGTATTTATTTAAACTTTATTCAACCAGGGGAAAACCCTTGAGGTGACAAACCTCTTTTGCGAGTGGTACCTGGCAAAACCTCAACTACAAACAACTGAAGGACCAAACAGCGCTGGAGCTGTCCGGCCCAGATGGTCAACACTGCCGGTCAGAGGTCAGAAGCTGGAGAAGGTACACAGACAACTCCTTTCTGCTTACTCTTAAGGACACGTCTTCAGGCCTAGGACCCTAGACCGAGAGCATAGGCTTTTCAGTAGTCTGACGAACTAGTTTCGCAGCACAGCTGATAAACGTAGGACAGCTGATGCCTACGGACATTGTTGCATTTGCTTTGTCTCGGGGGTCCTAGGCTGAATGAATGTGTGCATTTATGTGAGAAATCAACGTTTTGAGGACCGTGTTGGATGCACATGTGGCCAGGAGACAGCAACTTACCGAGTTTAGGGCCAGCTCTGTCTTGTCTTGACCTCTTGGTCGGCCAGTCCAAGTGGATTATTATTTGTTCAGATGGTGACGAAACATAAATATGTACAAAAAGGAAAAATATCAAAGGCACCAAACCAACCAAAAGGCCTCAAGGCCACCAAACCAACCAGCAGCCTTAAGGCCACCAAACCAACCAGCAGCCTTAAGGCACCAAACCAAACAAAAGGCCACCAAACCAACCAGCAGCCTTAAGGCACCAAACCAAACAAAAGGCCACCAAACCAACCAGCAGCCTTAAGGCACCAAACCAAACAAAAGGCCACCAAACCAAACAAAAGGCCTCAAGGCCACCAAACCAACCAGCAGCCTTACGGCTTGCCAGCTGGGACACTGACTGACCGTCACCTTAGGAATCTGTTGATACACCCAGCTGGGACACTGACTGACCGTCACCTTAGGAGTCTGTTGATACACCCAGCTGGGACACTGACTGACCATCACCTTAGGAGTCTGTTGATACACCCAGCTGGGACACTGACTGACCATCACCTTAGGAGTCTGTTGATACACCCAGCTGGGACACTGACTGATACCTGTTAAATTGACACAATACCTGTTAGCAAAGGTGTCAGCTAGAGATGACATCCAGGAGCTTGCAGGGATTTGTAGTTTTGCGTGGTCTACTTTTATGCTAATTAGCATGTTTGAATCTGAGAATAAATCGAGCTTCCTATATTGATTAAAGTCACCTTGTCCGAGAGAGATTTCCACGGTTATCAAAACGTCACGCCAGGGTAAGCCTACACGAAACACAGCCCTTATTTTAAGTGTTTCTAAAATCCCCAATCGGAAAAATGAATGGTGGAAAAAACGATTGGAACCTTTATCCCTGTTTGACCGCTAGGTTTTATGGGTATTATGACTCGTACTGTGGTACTCTATTATCGTGGCTGTTAGAGGTTTTAGAGCTGCGTCCCAAATGGCACCCTGTTCCCTATATAGTGCACTACTTTAGACCAGAGAATGGCACCCTATTCCCTATATAGTGCACTACTTTAGACCAGAGAATGGCACCCTATTCCCTATATAGTGCACTACTTTAGACCAGAGAATGGCACCCTATTCCCTATATAGTGCACTACTTTAGACCAGAGAATGGCACCCTATTCCCTATATAGTGTACTACTTTAGACCAGAGAATGGCACCCTATTCCCTATATAGTACACTACTTTAGACCAGAGAATGGCACCCTATTCCCTATATAGTGCACTACTTTAGACCAGAGAATGGCACCCTATTCCCTATATAGTACACTACTTTAGACCAGAGAATGGCACCCTATTCCCTATATAGTGCACTACTTTAGACCAGAGAATGGCACCCTATTCCCTATATAGTGCACTACTTTAGACCAGAGAATGGCACCCTATTCCCTATATAGTACACTACTTTAGACCAGAGAATGACACCCTATTCCCTATATAGTACACTACTTTAGACCAGAGAATGGCACCCTATTCCCTATATAGTGCACTACTTTAGACCAGAGAATGGCACCCTATTCCCTATATAGTACACTACTTTAGACCAGAGAATGGCACCCTATTCCCTATATAGTGCACTACTTTAGACCAGAGAATGGCACCCTATTCCCTATATAGTGCACTACTTTAGACCAGAGAATGGCACCCTATTCCCTATATAGTGCACTACTTTAGACCAGAGAATGGCACCCTATTCCCTATATAGTGCACTACTTTAGACCAGAGAATGGCACCCTATTCCCTATATAGTGCACTACTTTAGACCAGAGAATGGCACCCTATTCCCTATATAGTGCACTACTTTAGACCAGAGAATGACACCCTATTCCCTATATAGTGCACTACTTTAGACCAGAGAATGGCACCCTATTCCCTATATAGTGCACTACTTTAGACCAGAGAATGGCACCCTATTCCCTATATAGTGCACTACTTTAGACCAGAGAATGGCACCCTATTCCTATATAGTGCACTACTTTAGACCAGAGAATGGCACCCTATTCCCTATATAGTGCACTACTTTAGACCAGAGAATGGCACCCTATTCCCTCTATAGTGCACTACTTTAGACCAGAGAATGGCACCCTATTCCCTATATAGTGCACTACTTTAGACCAGAGAATGGCACCCTATTCCCTATATAGTGCACTACTTTAGACCAGAGAATGACACCCTATTCCCTATATAGTGCACTACTTTAGACCAGAGAATGGCACCCTATTCCCTATATAGTGCACTACTTTAGACCAGAGAATGGCACCCTATTCCCTATATAGTGCACTACTTTAGACCAGAGAATGGCACCCTATTCCCTATATAGTGCACTACTTTAGACCAGAGAATGGCACCCTATTCCCTATATAGTGCACTACTTTAGACCAGAGAATGGCACCCTATTCCCTATATAGTGCACTACTTTAGACCAGAGAATGGCACCCTATTCCCTATATAGTGCACTACTTTAGACCAGAGAATGGCACCCTATTCCCTATATAGTGCACTACTTTAGACCAGAGAATGGCACCCTATTCCCTATATAGTGCACTACTTTAGACCAGAGAATGGCACCCTATTCCCTATATAGTGCACTACTTTAGACCAGAGAATGGCACCCTATTCCCTATATAGTGCACTACTTTAGACCAGAGAATGGCACCCTATTCCCTATATAGTGCACTACTTTAGACCAGAGAATGGCACCCTATTCCCTATATAGTGTACTACTTTAGACCAGAGAATGGCACCCTATTCCCTATATAGTGCACTACTTTAGACCAGAGAATGGCACCCTATTCCCTATATAGTGCACTACTTTATACCAGAGAATGGCACCCTATTCCCTCTATAGTGCACTACTTTAGACCAGAGAATGGCACCCTATTCCCTATATAGTGCACTACTTTAGACCAGAGAATGACACCCTATTCCCTATATAGTGCACTACTTTAGACCAGAGAATGGCACCCTATTCCCTATATAGTGCACTACTTTGACCAGAGAATGGCACCCTATTCCCTATATAGTGCACTACTTTAGACCAGAGAATGGCACCCTATTCCCTATATAGTGCACTACTTTAGACCAGAGAATGGCACCCTATTCCCTATATAGTGCACTACTTTAGACCAGAGAATGGCACCCTATTCCCTATATAGTGCACTACTTTAGACCAGAGAATGGCACCCTATTCCCTATATAGTGTACTACTTTAGACCAGAGAATGGCACCCTATTCCCTATATAGTGCACTACTTTAGACCAGAGAATGGCACCCTATTCCCTATATAGTGCACTACTTTATACCAGAGAATGGCACCCTATTCCCTATATAGTGCACTACTTTAGACCAGAGAATGGCACCCTATTCCCTATATAGTGCACTACTTTAGACCAGAGAATGGCACCCTATTCCCTATATAGTGCACTACTTTAGACCAGAGAATGGCACCCTATTCCCTATATAGTGCACTACTTTAGACCAGAGAATGGCACCCTATTCCCTATATAGTGCACTACTTTAGACCAGAGAATGGTACCCTATTCCCTATATAGTGCACTACTTTAGACCAGAGAATGGCACCCTATTCCCTATATAGTGCACTACTTTAGACCAGAGAATGGCACCCTATTCCCTATATAGTGCACTACTTTAGACCAGAGAATGGCACCCTATTCCCTATATAGTGCACTACTTTAGACCAGAGAATGGCACCCTATTCCCTATATAGTGCACTACTTTAGACCAGAGAATGGCACCCTATTCCCTATATAGTGCACTACTTTAGACCAGAGAATGGCACCCTATTCCCTATATAGTGCACTACTTTAGACCAGAGAATGGCACCCTATTCCCTATATAGTGTACTACTTTAGACCAGAGAATGGCACCCTATTCCCTATATAGTGCACTACTTTAGACCAGAGAATGGCACCCTATTCCCTATATAGTGCACTACTTTATACCAGAGAATGGCACCCTATTCCCTATATAGTGCACTACTTTAGACCAGAGAATGGCACCCTATTCCTATATAGTGCACTACTTTAGACCAGAGAATGGCACCCTATTCCCTATATAGTGCACTACTTTAGACCAGAGAATGGCACCCTATTCCCTATATAGTGCACTACTTTAGACCAGAGAATGGCACCCTATTCCCTATATAGTGCACTACTTTAGACCAGAGAATGGTACCCTATTCCCTATATAGTGCACTACTTTAGACCAGAGAATGGCACCCTATTCCCTATATAGTGCACTACTTTAGACCAGAGAATGGCACCCTATTCCCTATATAGTGCACTACTTTAGACCAGAGAATGGCACCCTATTCCCTATATAGTGCACTACTTTAGACCAGAGAATGGCACCCTATTCCCTATATAGTGCACTACTTTAGACCAGAGAATGGCACCCTATTCCCTATATAGTGCACTACTTTAGACCAGAGAATGACACCCTATTCCCTATATGGTGCACTACTTTAGACCAGAGAATGGCACCCTATTCCCTATATGGTGCACTACTTTAGACCAGAGAATGGCACTCTATTCCCTATATAGTGCACTACTTTAGACCAGAGAATGACACCCTATTCCCTATATAGTGCACTACTTTAGACCAGAGAATGGCACCCTATTCCCTATATGGTGCACTACTTTAGACCAGAGAATGACACCCTATTTCCCTATGTAGTGCACTACTTTAGACCAGAGAATGGCACCCTATTCCCTATATGGTGCACTACTTTAGACCAGAGAATGGCACCCTATTCCCTATATGGTGCACTACTTTAGACCAGAGAATGGCACCCTATTCCCTATATAGTGCACTACTTTAGACCAGAGAATGGCACCCTATTCCCTATATAGTGCACTACTTTAGACCAGAGAATGGCACCCTATTCCCTATATAGTGCACTACTTTAGACCAGAGAATGGCACCCTATTCCCTATATAGTGCACTACTTTAGACCAGAGAATGGCACCCTATTCCCTATATAGTGCACTACTTTAGACCAGAGAATGGCACCCTATTCCCTATATAGTGCACTACTTTAGACAAGAGAATGTCACCCTATTCCCTATATAGTGCACTACTTTAGACCAGAGAATGGCACCCTATTCCCTATATAGTGCACTACTTTAGACCAGAGAATGGCACCCTATTCCCTATATAGTGCACTACTTTAGACCAGAGAATGGCACCCTATTCCCTATATAGTGCACTACTTTAGACCAGAGAATGGCACCCTATTCCCTATATAGTGCACTACTTTAGACCAGAGATTGGCACCCTATTCCCTATATAGTGCACAACTTTAGACCAGAGAATGGCACCCTATTCCCTATATAGTGCACTACTTTAGACCAGAGAATGGCAACCTATTCCCTATATAGTGCACTACTTTAGACCAGAGAATGGCACCATATTCCCTATATAGTGGACTTCTATTGACCAGAGCCCTGTAGGGGTAGTGTGGGATGCAGGGTAGATATTCTGCCTCGCTCCGTTTCTCTCCTCTCCTCTCCTCCACCTCACTCTCCATCTCTCCTCTCCTCCCTCGCTGCATCTCTTTCACCGCTCCACCTCACCTCAGTGGGTATCTGTGCTCTCAGGACATTCTGTTTTGTTTCCATGGTGATGCCAGGGACCGTGGTTGCCAGGCGCTGGATGTGGTTGTTGAGGGTAGCGAGAGCAGGGCTGGGCATGGCTCCAGTGGAGGACTGCTTGTCTGTCCCGTTCCCAAACGCCAGCATGGCTTTCTCTGTTCAGAGTAGTAAAGAGGACAGTAAAGTGCTGTGTGACTTTTGGTCTCCACAACTTGTTATTGGATTCTTTACATTGCAGAACCAATTTTATTTTTACAGTTTTAATTTCAAAAAAAAAAAGATTAATGACATGGACAAAATTATAGACACCCCCGGAGCTATACTAGATGCGTACTCCTTTGGCCAAGATAACTGAAGACAAACGCTTCTTGTAGCCGTCAATGAGCTGAACCTTTCTGCTGGCAATTTGACCCACTTTTCAGCAGCAAACTGCTCTAATTCTTCAATGTTTGAGGAGTGCCCTCCACCAACTACTGTTTTCTGCTCTCGCCATAGGTTATGGATGGGATTTAGATCTGGACTCTTTCGCTGGCCACTCCAGAACAGTCCGGCATCTTTGCTTAAACCATTCCTGGGTGCTTTTTAATGGGTGTTTGGGGTCGTTGTCCTGCTGGAAGACCCACAACCTCCAATGGAGACCCAGTTTTTGGACGCTGGGTTGAACATTGGACTCCAAAACACCTGATAATCTGCTGATTTCACATTCAAGGCCCCCAGTACCAGCAGTGGTGTAAAGTACTTAAGTATAAAATACTTTAAAGTACTACTTAAGTCGATTTTTTTGGTATATGTACTTCACTTTATATTTCTGACAACTTCTACTTTTACTTCACTACATTCCTAAAGGAAATAATGTACGTTTTACTCCATCCATTTTCCCTGACACCCAAAAGTACTCGTTACATTTTGAATGCTTAGCAGGACAGGAAAATGGTCCAATTCACACACTTGTCAACAGAACATCCCTGGTCATCCCTACTGCCTCTGATCTGGGGGACTCACTAAACACACATGCTTCGTTTGTAAATTATGTCTGAAAGTTGGAGTGTGCCCCTGGCTTTCCGTACATTTTTTAAACAAGAAAATTGTGCCGTCTGGTTTGTTTAATATAAGGAATTTGAAATGATTTATACTTTTACTTTTGATACTTAAGTATATTTTAAACCAAATACTTTTAGACTTTTACTCAAGTAATATTTTACTGGGTAATTTTCTAATGAGGTATCTTTACTTTTACTCAAGGATGACAGTTGGGTGCTTTTTTCACCACTGAGTACCAGACGAAGCAAAACAACCCCACAGCATTATCAAACCTCCCCCATCTTTGATTGGATCTTCCTGCAGGAAAACAACCCCAAACACACATAAAAAGCACCCAGGAAGAATGCTGGACTGTTCTGGAGTAGCCAACGAGGAGTTCAGATCTGAATCACATTGACGGCTACAAGAAGCGTTTGTCTGCAGTGACCAAAGGCTGTGCAACCAAGTACCAGCTATCATTTTTTACATGTCATTTGTCTTTATTTTCTAAATAGAAATTGTAAACTTATGTTTACAAAAATAAAATTAGTTCTGCAATGTTCAAAATCCACAACAGGGTGTGGAGACCAAACGTTTTTTTCAATTGGAACTTTTTTTGGGAAGAAATATGGAATAATTTAAGAAAAGTGCAAAGGTGTCGTATATTTGGCCTCAACTGTATCTAAGAGACTTTTCGGGCCTCAGTTCCTCAAATTCCCCTGTAGGTCTAAGCCCTTAGATCCCAAACTGGATGAAAATAAACAACTGTCAAATTTTATCACGTAATAATAATAACGCCAAAGCCTTCCTAATTGTCCTTTTATCCTCTATACTTGATTTCATTTGTATGTTTTTGTTTATGCATACCTGTAATATAGATGACGCCTGTAACATGTTTGACTATGATTGTTTTTAGTGTTGCAACTCAATTTGAGTGGTCCACAATTTAAATGTGTATTTTTATATTATTTTTTTACTCTAACACCACAGCTACCATCCCCTCAGCTACCACCCCCTCAGCTACCACCCCCTCAGCTACCATCCCCTCAGCTAACATCCCCTCAGCTACCACCCCCTCAGCTATAGACCCACAGCTACCATCCCCTCAGCTACCATCCCCTCAGCTATAGACCCACAGCTACCATCCCCTCAGCTACCATCCCCACAGCTACCATCCCCTTAGCTACCATCCCCTCAGCTAACATCCCCTCAGCTACCATCCCTTCAGCTACCATCCCCTCAGCTACCATCCCCTCAGCTACCATCCCCTCAGCTATAGACCCACAGCTACCATCCCCTCAGCTACCATCCCCTCAGCTACCATCCCCTCAGCTACCATCCCCTCAGCTACCATCCCCACAGCTATAGACCCACAGCTACCATCCCCTCAGCTACCATCCCCTCAGCTATAGACCCACAGCTACCATCCCCTCAGCTACCATCCCCTCAGCTACCATCCCTCAGCTACCATCCCCTCAGCTATAGACCCACAGCTACCATCCCCTCAGCTACCATCCCCTCAGCTACCATCCCCTCAGCTACCATCCCCTCAGCTACCATCCCCTCAGCTACCATCCCCTCAGCTATAGACCCACAGCTACCATCCCCTCAGCTACCATCCCCTCAGCTACCATCCCCTCAGCTACCATCCCCTCAGCTACCATCCCCTCAGCTACCATCCCCTCAGCTACCATCCCCTCAGCTACCATCCCCTAAGCTATAGACCCACAGCTACCATCCCCTCAGCTACCATCCCCTCAGCTACCATCCCCACAGCTATAGACCCACAGCTACCATCACCACAGCTATAGACCCACAGCTACCATCCCCTCAGCTAACATCCCCTCAGCTATAGACCCACAGCTATAGACCCACAGCTATAGACCCACAGCTACCATCCCCTCAGCTATAGACCCACAGCTACATCCCCGCAGCTACCATCCCCACAGCTATAGACCCACAGCTATAGACCCACAGCTATAGACCCACAGCTACCATCCCCTCAGCTATAGACCCACAGCTACATCCCCGCAGCTACCATCCCCACAGCTATAGACCCACAGCTAACATCCCCTCAGCTATAGACCTACAGCTACCATCCCCACAGCTACCATCCCCACAGCTATAGACCCACAGCTACCATCCCCTCAGCTATAGACCCACAGCTACCATCCCCTCAGCTATAGACCCACAGCTACCATCCCCTCAACTACCATCCCCACAGCTACCATCCCCTCAGCTACCATCCCCACAGCTACCATCCCCACAACTATAGACCCACAGCTACCATTCCCTCAGCTACCATCCCCACAGCTACCATCCCCTCAGCTATAGACCCACAGCTACCATCCCTAACAGCTACCATCCCCACAGCTATAGACCCACAGCTACCATCCCCTCAGCTACCATCCCCTCATCTACCATCCCCTCAGCTACCATCCCCTCAGCTACCATCCCCTCAGCTACCATCCCCTCAGCTATAGACCCACAGCTACCATCCCCTCAGCTACCATCCCCTCAGCTACCATCCCCTCAGCTACCATCCCCTCAGCTACCATCCCCTCAGCTACCACCCCCTCAGCTACCATCCCCTCAGCTATAGACCCACAGCTACCATCCCCTCAGCTACCATCCCCTCAGCTACCATCCCCTCAGCTACCATCCCCTCAGCTACCATCCCCTAAGCTATAGACCCACAGCTACCATCCCCTCAGCTACCATCCCCTCAGCTACCATCCCCACAGCTATAGACCCACAGCTACCATCCCCACAGCTATAGACCCACAGCTACCATCCCCTCAAATAACATCCCCTCAGCTATAGACCCACAGCTATAGACCCACAGCTATAGACCCACAGCTACCATCCCCTCAGCTATAGACCCACAGCTACATCCCCGCAGCTACCATCCCCACAGCTATAGACCCACAGCTATAGACCCACAGCTATAGACGCACAGCTACCATCCCCTCAGCTATAGACCCACAGCTACATCCCCGCAGCTACCATCCCCACAGCTATAGACCCACAGCTACCATCCCCTCAGCTATAGACCTACAGCTACCATCCCCACAGCTACCATCCCCACAGCTATAGACCCACAGCTACCATCCCCTCAGCTATAGACCCACAGCTACCATCCCCTCAGCTATAGACCCACAGCTACCATCCCCTCAGCTACCATCCCCACAGCTACCATCCCCTCAGCTACCATCCCCACAGCTACCATCCCCACAACTATAGACCCACAGCTACCATTCCCTCAGCTACCATCCCCACAGCTACCATCCCCTCAGCTATAGACCCACAGCTACCATCCCTAACAGCTACCATCCCCACAGCTATAGACCCACAGCTACCATCCCTCAGCTATAGACCCACAGCTACCATCCCCACAGCTATAGACCCACAGCTACCATCCCCTCAGCTACCATCCCCACAGATATAGAACCACAGCTACCATCCCCTCAGCTACAATCCCCACAACTATAGATCCACAGCTACCATCCCCTTAGCTACCTTCCCCTCAGCTATAGACTCACAGCTACCATCCCCTCAGCTACCATCCCCTCAGCTACCGTCCCCTCAGCTATAGACCCACAGCTACCACCCCCTCAGCTACCATCCCAACAGCTACCATCCCCTCAGCTACCATCCCCTCAGCTACCATCCCCTCAGCTACCACCCCCTCAGCTACCACCCCCCTCAGCTACCATACCCTGAGCTACCATCCCTCAGCTACCATCCCCTCCGCTACCATCCCCTCAGCTACCATACCCTGAGCTACCATCCCCTCAGCTACCATCCCCTCAGCTACCATCCCCTCAGCTACCATCCCCTCAGCTACCATCCCCTCAGCTATAGACCCTCAGCTACCATCCCCTCAGCTACCATCCCCTCAGTTACCATCCCCTCAGCTAACATCCCCTCAGCTACCACCCCCTCAGCTATAGACCCACAGCTACCATCCCCTCAGCTACCATCCCCTCAGCTACCATCCCCTCAGCTACCACCCCCTCAGCTACCACCCCCTCAGCTACCATACCCTGAGCTACCATCCCCTCAGCTACCATCCCCTCAGCTACCATCCCCTCAGCTACCATACCCTGAGCTACCATCCCCTCAGCTACCATCCCCTCAGCTACCATCCCTCAGCTACCATCCCCTCAGCTACCATCCCCTCAGCTATAGACCCTCAGCTACCATCCCCTCAGCTACCATCCCCTCAGCTACCATCCCCTCAGCTAACATCCCCTCAGCTACCATCCCCTCAGCTATAGACCCTCAGCTACCATCCCCTCAGCTACCATCCCCTCAGCTAACATCCCCTCAGCTACCACCCCCTCAGCTATAGACCCACAGCTACCATCCCCTCAGCTACCATCCCCTCAGCTATAGACCCACAGCTACCATCCCCTCAGCTACCATCCCCACAGCTACCATCCCCTTAGCTACCATCCCCTCAGCTAACATCCCCTCAGCTACCATCCCTTCAGCTACCATCCCCTCAGCTACCATCCCCTCAGCTATAGACCCACAGCTACCATCCCCTCAGCTACCATTCCCTCAGCTACCATCCCCTCAGCTACCATCCCCTCAGCTACCATCCCCACAGCTATAGACCCACAGCTACCATCCCCTCAGCTACCATCCCCTCAGTTATAGACCCACAGCTACCATCCCCTCAGCTACCATCCCCTCAGCTACCATCCCCTCAGCTACCATCCCCTCAGCTATAGACCCACAGCTACCATCCCCTCAGCTACCATCCCCTCAGCTATAGACCCACAGCTACCATCCCCACAGCTATAGACCCACAGCTATAGACCCACAGCTATAGACCCACAGCTACCATCCCCTCAGCTATAGACCCACAGCTACATCCCCGCAGCTACCATCCCCACAGCTATAGACCTACAGCTACCATCCCCTCAGCTATAGACCCACAGCTACCATCCCCTCAGCTATAGACCTACAGCTACCATCCCCACAGCTACCATCCCCACAGCTATAGACCCACAGCTACCATCCCCTCAGCTATAGACCCACAGCTACCATCCCCTCAGCTATAGACCCACAGCTACCATCCCCTCAGCTACCATCCCCACAGCTACCATCCCCTCAGCTACCATCCCCACAGCTACCATCCCCACAACTATAGACCCACAGCTACCATCCCCTCAGCTATAGACCCACAGCTACCATCCCCACAGCTATAGACCCACAGCTACCATCCCCTCAGCTACCATCCCCACAGATATAGAACCACAGCTACCATCCCCTCAGCTACAATCCCCACAACTATAGATCCACAGCTACCATCCCCTTAGCTACCTTCCCCTCAGCTATAGACTCACAGCTACCATCCCCTCAGCTACCATCCCCTCAGCTACCGTCCCCTCAGCTATAGACCCACAGCTACCACCCCCTCAGCTACCATCCCAACAGCTACCATCCCCTCAGCTACCATCCCCTCAGCTACCATCCCCTCAGCTACCACCCCCTCAGCTACCACCCCCTCAGCTACCATACCCTGAGCTACCATCCCCTCAGCTACCATCCCCTCAGCTACCATCCCCTCAGCTACCATACCCTGAGCTACCATCCCCTCAGCTACCATCCCCTCAGCTACCATCCCCTCAGCTACCATCCCCTCAGCTACCATCCCCTCAGCTATAGACCCTCAGCTACCATCCCCTCAGCTACCATCCCCTCAGCTACCATCCCCTCAGCTAACATCCCCTCAGCTACCACCCCCTCAGCTATAGACCCACAGCTACCATCCCCTCAGCTACCATCCCCTCAGCTACCATCCCCTCAGCTACCACCCCTCAGCTACCACCCCTCAGCTACCATACCCTGAGCTACCATCCCCTCAGCTACCATCCCCTCAGCTACCATCCCCTCAGCTACCATCCCCTCAGCTACCATACCCTGAGCTACCATCCCCTCAGCTACCATCCCCTCAGCTACCATCCCCTCAGCTACCATCCCCTCAGCTACCATCCCCTCAGCTATAGACCCTCAGCTACCATCCCCTCAGCTACCATCCCCTCAGCTACCATCCCCTCAGCTAACATCCCCTCAGCTACCATCCCTCAGCTATAGACCCTCAGCTACCATCCCCTCAGCTACCATCCCCTCAGCTACCATCCCCTCAGCTAACATCCCCTCAGCTACCACCCCCTCAGCTATAGACCCACAGCTACCATCCCCTCAGCTACCATCCCCTCAGCTATAGACCCACAGCTACCATCCCCTCAGCTACCATCCCCACAGCTACCATCCCTTAGCTACCATCCCTCAGCTAACATCCCCTCAGCTACCATCCCTTCAGCTACCATCCCTCAGCTACCATCCCCTCAGCTATAGACCCACAGCTACCATCCCCTCAGCTACCATTCCCTCAGCTACCATCCCCCTCAGCTACCATCCCCTCAGCTACCATCCCCACAGCTATAGACCCACAGCTACCATCCCCTCAGCTACCATCCCCTCAGTTATAGACCCACAGCTACCATCCCCTCAGCTACCATCCCCTCAGCTACCATCCCCTCAGCTACCATCCCTCAGCTACCATCCCCTCAGCTATAGACCCACAGCTACCATCCCCTCAGCTACCATCCCCTCAGCTATAGACCCACAGCTACCATCCCCACAGCTATAGACCCACAGCTATAGACCCACAGCTACCATCCCCTCATCTATAGACCCACAGCTACATCCCCGCAGCTACCATCCCCACAGCTATAGACCTACAGCTACCATCCCCTCAGCTATAGACCCACAGCTACCATCCCCTCAGCTATAGACCCACAGCTACCATCCCCACAGCTACCATCCCCACAGCTATAGACCCACAGCTACCATCCCCTCAGCTATAGACCCACAGCTACCATCCCCTCAGCTATAAACCCACAGCTACCATCCCCTCAGCTACCATCCCCACAGCTACCATCCCCTCAGCTACCATCCCCACAGCTACCATCCCCACAACTATAGACCCACAGCTACCATTCCCTCAGCTACCATCCCCACAGCTACCATCCCCTCAGCTATAGACCCACAGCTACCATCCCCACAGCTATAGACCCACAGCTACCATCCCCTCAGCTACCATCCCCACAGATATAGAACCACAGCTACCATCCCCTCAGCTACCATCCCCACAACTATAGATCCACAGCTACCATCCCCTTAGCTACCTTCCCCTCAGCTATAGACTCACAGCTACCATCCCCTCAGCTACCATCCCCTCAGCTACCGTCCCCTCAGCTATAGACCCACAGCTACCACCCCCTCAGCTACCATCCCCTCAGCTACCATCCCCTCAGCTACCACCCCCTCAGCTACCATCCCCTCAGCTACCACCCCCTCAGCTACCATACCCTGAGCTACCATCCCCTCAGCTACCATCCCCTCAGCTACCATCCCCTCAGCTACCATCCCCTCAGCTACCATCCCCTCAGCTATAGACCCTCAGCTACCATCCCCTCAGCTACCATCCCCTCAGCTACCATCCCTCAGCTAACATCCCTCAGCTACCACCCCCTCAGCTATAGACCCACAGCTACCATCCCCTCAGCTACCATTCCCTCAGCTATAGACCCACAGCTACCATCCCCTCAGCTACCATCCCCACAGCTACCATCCCCTTAGCTACCATCCCCTCAGCTAACATCCCCTCAGCTACCATCCCTTCAGCTACCATCCCCTCAGCTACCATCCCCTCAGCTACCATCCCCTCAGCTATAGACCCACAGCTACCATCCCCTCAGCTACCATTCCCTCAGCTACCATCCCCTCAGCTACCATCCCCTCAGCTACCATCCCCACAGCTATAGACCCACAGCTACCATCCCCTCAGCTACCATCCCCTCAGCTATAGACCCACAGCTACCATCCCCTCAGCTACCATCCCCTCAGCTACCATCCCCTCAGCTACCATCCCCTCAGCTACCATCCCCTCAGCTATAGACCCACAGCTACCATCCCCTCAGCTACCATCCCTCAGCTACCATCCCCTCAGCTACCATCCCCTCAGCTACCATCCCCTCAGCTACCATCCCCTCAGCTACCATCCCCTCAGCTACCATCCCCTCAGCTATAGACCCACAGCTACCATCCCCTCAGCTACCATCCCCTCAGCTACCATCCCCTAAGCTATAGACCCACAGCTACCATCCCCCTCAGCTACCATCCCCTCAGCTACCATCCCCACAGCTATAGACCCACAGCTACCATCCCCTCAGCTAACATCCCCTCAGCTATAGACCCACAGCTATAGACCCACAGCTATAGACCCACAGCTACCATCCCTCAGCTATAGACCCACAGCTACATCCCCGCAGCTACCATCCCCACAGCTATAGACCCACAGCTATAGACCCACAGCTATAGACCCACAGCTACCATCCCTCAGCTATAGACCCACAGCTACATCCCCGCAGCTACCATCCCCACAGCTATAGACCTACAGCTACCATCCCCTCAGCTATAGACCCACAGCTACCATCCCTCAGCTATAGACCTACAGCTACCATCCCCACAGCTACCATCCCCACAGCTATAGACCCACAGCTACCATCCCCTCAGCTATAGACCCACAGCTACCATCCCCTCAGCTATAGACCCACAGCTACCATCCCTCAGCTACCATCCCCACAGCTACCATCCCCTCAGCTACCATCCCCACAGCTACCATCCCCACAACTATAGACCCACAGCTACCATTCCCTCAGCTACCATCCCCACAGCTACCATCCCCTCAGCTATAGACCCACAGCTACCATCCCTAACAGCTACCATCCCCACAGCTATAGACCCACAGCTACCATCCCCTCAGCTATAGACCCACAGCTACCATCCCCACAGCTATAGACCCACAGCTACCATCCCCTCAGCTACCATCCCCACAGATATAGAACCACAGCTACCATCCCCTCAGCTACCATCCCCACAGCTACCATCCCCACAACTATAGACCCACAGCTACCATTCCCTCAGCTACCATCCCCACAGCTACCATCCCCTCAGCTATAGACCCACAGCTACCATCCCTAACAGCTACCATCCCCACAGCTATAGACCCACAGCTACCATCCCCTCAGCTATAGACCCACAGCTACCATCCCCACAGCTATAGACCCACAGCTACCATCCCCTCAGCTACCATCCCCACAGATATAGAACCACAGCTACCATCCCCTCAGCTACCATCCCCACAACTATAGATCCACAGCTACCATCCCCTTAGCTACCTTCCCCTCAGCTATAGACTCACAGCTACCATCCCCTCAGCTACCATCCCTCAGCTACCGTCCCTCAGCTATAGACCCACAGCTACCACCCCCTCAGCTACCATCCCAACAGCTACCATCCCCTCAGCTACCATCCCCTCAGCTACCACCCCCTCAGCTACCACCCCCTCAGCTACCATCCCCTCAGCTACCACCCCCTCAGCTACCATACCCTGAGCTACCATCCCCTCAGCTACCATCCCCTCAGCTACCATCCCCTCAGCTACCATCCCCTCAGCTACCATCCCCTCAGCTACCATCCCCTCAGCTACCATCCCCACAGCTATAGACCCACAGCTACCATCGCCTCAGCTATAGACCCACAGCTACCATCCCCACAGCTATAGACCCACAGCTACCATCCCCTCAGCTACCATCCCCACAGATATAGAACCACAGCTAGCACCCCCTCAGCTACCATCCCCACAACTATAGATCCACAGCTACCATCCCCTTAGCTACCTTCCCCTCAGCTATAGACTCACAGCTACCATCCCCTCAGCTACCATCCCCTCAGCTACCGTCCCCTCAGCTATAGACCCACAGCTACCATCCCCTCAGCTACCATCCCCACATATATAGAACCACAGCTAGCATCCCCTCAGCTACCATCCCCACAACTATAGATCCACAGCTACCATCCCCTTAGCTACCTTCCCCTCAGCTATAGACTCACAGCTACCATCCCCTCAGCTACCATCCCCTCAGCTACCGTCCCCTCAGCTATAGACCCACAGCTACCACCCCCTCAGCTACCATCCCAACAGCTACCATCCCCTCAGCTACCATCCCCTCAGCTACCATCCCCTCAGCTACCACCCCCTCAGCTACAACCCCCTCAGCTACCATCCCCTCAGCTACCACCCCCTCAGCTACCATACCCTGAGCTACCATCCCCTCAGCTACCATCCCCTCAGCTACCATCCCTCAGCTACCATCCCTCAGCTACCATCCCCTCAGCTACCATCCCACAACTATAGACCCACAGCTACCATTCCCTCAGCTACCATCCCCACAGCTACCATCCCCTCAGCTATAGACCCACAGCTACCATCCCTAACAGCTACCATCCCCACAGCTATAGACCCACAGCTACCATCCCCTCAGCTATAGACCCACAGCTACCATCCCCACAGCTATAGACCCACAGCTACCATCCCCTCAGCTACCATCCCCACAGATATAGAACCACAGCTACCATCCCCTCAGCTACCATCCCCACAACTATAGATCCACAGCTACCATCCCCTTAGCTACCTTCCCCTCAGCTATAGACTCACAGCTACCATCCCCTCAGCTACCATCCCCTCAGCTACCGTCCCCTCAGCTATAGACCCACAGCTACCACCCCCTCAGCTACCATCCCAACAGCTACCATCCCCTCAGCTACCATCCCCTCAGCTACCACCCCCTCAGCTACCACCCCCTCAGCTACCATCCCCTCAGCTACCACCCCCTCAGCTACCATACCCTGAGCTACCATCCCCTCAGCTACCATCCCCTCAGCTACCATCCCCTCAGCTACCATCCCCTCAGCTACCATCCCCTCAGCTACCATCCCCTCAGCTACCATCCCCACAGCTATAGACCCACAGCTACCATCGCCTCAGCTATAGACCCACAGCTACCATCCCCACAGCTATAGACCCACAGCTACCATCCCCTCAGCTACCATCCCCACAGATATAGAACCACAGCTAGCACCCCCTCAGCTACCATCCCCACAACTATAGATCCACAGCTACCATCCCCTTAGCTACCTTCCCTCAGCTATAGACTCACAGCTACCATCCCCTCAGCTACCATCCCCTCAGCTACCGTCCCCTCAGCTATAGACCCACAGCTACCATCCCCTCAGCTACCATCCCCACATATATAGAACCACAGCTAGCATCCCCTCAGCTACCATCCCCACAACTATAGATCCACAGCTACCATCCCCTTAGCTACCTTCCCCTCAGCTATAGACTCACAGCTACCATCCCCTCAGCTACCATCCCCTCAGCTACCGTCCCTCAGCTATAGACCCACAGCTACCACCCCTCAGCTACCATCCCAACAGCTACCATCCCCTCAGCTACCATCCCCTCAGCTACCATCCCCTCAGCTACCACCCCCTCAGCTACAACCCCCTCAGCTACCATCCCCTCAGCTACCACCCCCTCAGCTACCATACCCTGAGCTACCATCCCCTCAGCTACCATCCCCTCAGCTACCATCCCCTCAGCTACCATCCCCTCAGCTACCATCCCCTCAGCTACCATCCCCTCAGCTATAGACCCTCAGCTACCATCCCCTCAGCTACCATCCCCTCAGCTAACATCCCCTCAGCTACCACCCCCTCAGCTATAGACCCACAGCTACCATCCCCTCAGCTACCATCCCCCTCAGCTATAGACCCACAGCTACCATCCCCTCAGCTACCATCCCCACAGCTACCATCCCCTTAGCTACCATCCCCTCAGCTAACATCCCCTCAGCTACCATCCCTTCAGCTACCATCCCTCAGCTACCATCCCCTCAGCTACCATCCCCTCAGCTATAGACCCACAGCTACCATCCCTCAGCTACCATTCCCTCAGCTACCATCCCCTCAGCTACCATCCCCTCAGCTACCATCCCCACAGCTATAGACCCACAGCTACCATCCCCTCAGCTACCATCCCCTCAGCTACCATCCCCTCAGCTACCATCCCCTCAGCTACCATCCCCTCAGCTATAGACCCACAGCTACCATCCCCTCAGCTACCATCCCCTCAGCTACCATCCCCTCAGCTACCATCCCCTCAGCTACCATCCCCTCAGCTACCATCCCCTCAGCTACCATCCCTCAGCTATAGACCCACAGCTACCATCCCCTCAGCTACCATCCCCTCAGCTACCATCCCCTAAGCTATAGACCCACAGCTACCATCCCCTCAGCTACCATCCCCTCAGCTACCATCCCCACAGCTATAGACCCACAGCTACCATCCCCTCAGCTAACATCCCCTCAGCTATAGACCCACAGCTATAGACCCACAGCTATAGACCCACAGCTACCATCCCCTCAGCTATAGACCCACAGCTACATCCCCGCAGCTACCATCCCCACAGCTATAGACCCACAGCTATAGACCCACATCTATAGACCCACAGCTACCATCCCCTCAGCTATAGACCCACAGCTACATCCCCGCAGCTACCATCCCCACAGCTATAGACCTACAGCTACCATCCCCTCAGCTATAGACGCACAGCTACCATCCCCTCAGCTATAGACCTACAGCTACCATCCCCACAGCTACCATCCCCACAGCTATAGACCCACAGCTACCATCCCCTCAGCTATAGACCCACAGCTACCATCCCCTCAGCTATAGACCCACAGCTACCATCCCCTCAGCTACCATCCCCACAGCTACCATCCCCACAGCTACCATCCCCACAACTATAGACCCACAGCTACCATTCCCTCAGCTACCATCCCCACAGCTACCATCCCCTCAGCTATAGACCCACAGCTACCATCCCTAACAGCTACCATCCCCACAGCTATAGACCCACAGCTACCATCCCCTCAGCTATAGACCCACAGCTACCATCCCCACATTTATAGACCCACAGCTACCATCCCCTCAGCTACCATCCCCACAGATATAGAACCACAGCTACCATCCCCTCAGCTACCATCCCCACAACTATAGATCCACAGCTACCATCCCCTTAGCTACCTTCACCTCAGCTATAGACTCACAGCTACCATCCCCTCAGCTACCATCCCCTCAGCTACTGTCCCCTCAGCTATAGACCCACAGCTACCACCCCCTCAGCTACCATCCCAACAGCTACCATCCCCTCAGCTACCATCCCCTCAGCTACCATCCCCTCAGCTACCTCCCCCTCAGCTACCACCCCCTCAGCTACCATCCCTTCAGCTACCACCCCCTCAGCTACCATACCCTGAGCTACCATCCCCTCAGCTACCATCCCCTCAGCTACCATCCCCTCAGCTACCATCCCCTCAGCTACCATCCCCTCAGCTATAGACCCACAGCTACCATCCAAACAGTTACCATACCCTCAGCTACCATCCCCACAGCTATAAACCCACAGCTACCATCCCCTCAGCTACCATCCCCTCAGCTACCATCCCCTCAGCTATAGACCCACAGCTACCATCCCCTCAGCTACCATCCCCACAGCTACCATCCCCACAGCTATAGACCCAAAGCTACCATCCCCTCAGCTATAGACCCACAGCTACCATCCCCTCAGCTATAAACCCACAGCTACCATCCCCACAGCTACCATCCCCACAGCTATAGACCCAAAGCTACCATCCCCTCAGCTATAGACCCACAGCTACCATCCCCTCACCTATAGACCCACAGCTACCATCCCCTCAGCTATAAACCCATAGCTACCATCCCCTCAGCTACCATCCCCTCAGCTACCATCCCCTCAGCTACCATACCCTCAGCTACCATCCCCTCAGCTACCATCCCCTCAGCTACCGTCCCCTCAGCTACCATCCCCTCAGCTACCATCCCCTCAGCTACCATCCCCTCAGCTACCATCCCCTCAGCTACAATCCCCTCAGCTACCACCCCCTCAGCTACCATCCCCTCACCTATAGACCCACAGCTATGATCCCCACAGCTACCATCCCCTCAGCTATAGACCCACAGCTACCATCCCCTCAGCTACCATCCCCTCAGCTATAGACCCACAGCTACCATCCCCTCACCTATAGACCCACAGCTACGATCCCCACAGCTACCATCCCCACAGCTATAGAACCACAGCTACCATCCCCTCAGCTACCATCCCCACAACTATAGATCCACAGCTACCATCCCCTCAGCTACCATCCCCACAGCTATAGACTCACAGCTACCATCCCCTCAGCTACCATCCCCTCAGCTACCATCCCCACAGCTACAATCCCCTCAGCTACCACCCCCTCAGCTACCATCCCCTCACCTATAGACCCACAGCTATGATCCCCACAGCTACCATCCCCACAGCTATAGAACCACAGCTACCATCCCCTCAGCTACCATCCCCACAACTATATATCCACAGCTACCATCCCCTCAGCTACCATCCCCACAGCTACCACCCCCTCAGCTATAGTCCCTCAGCTACCATCCCCTCAGCTACCATCCCCTCAGCTACCATCCCCTCAGCTACCATCCCCTCAGCTACCATCCCCTGAGCTACCATCCCCTCAGCTATAGACCCTCAGCTACCATCCCCTCAGCTACCATCCCCACAGCTATAGACCCTCAGCTACCATCCCCTCAGCTACCATCCCCTCAGCTATAGACCCTCAGCTACCATCCCCTCAGCTACCATCACCTCAGCTACCATCCCCTCACCTATAGACCCTGAGCTACCATCCCCTCAGCTACCATCCCCTCAGCTACCATCCCCACAGCTACCATCCCCACAGCTATAGACCCACAGCTACCATCCCCTCAGCTACCATCCCCTCAGCTATAGACCCACAGCTACCATCCCCTTAGCTACCATCCCCTCAGCTATAGACCCACAGCTACCATCCCCTCAGCTACCATCCCCTCAGCTATAGACCCTCAGCTACCATCCCCTCAGCTACCATCCCCTCAGCTACCATCCCCTCAGCTACCATCCCCTCACCTATAGACCCTGAGCTACCATCCCCTCAGCTACCATCCCCTCAGCTACCATCCCCTCAGCTACCATCCCCACAGCTACCATCCCCACAGCTATAGACCCTGAGCTACCATCCCCTCAGCTACCATCCCCTCAGCTACCATCCCCTCAGCTACCATCCCCTCAGCTATAGACCCTCAGCTACCATCCCCTCAGCTACCATCCCCTCAGCTACCATCCCCTCAGCTACCATCCCCTCACCTATAGACCCTGAGCTACCATCCCCTCAGCTACCATCCCCTCAGCTACCATCCCCTCAGCTACCATCCCCTCAGCTATAGACCCACAGCTACCATCCCCTCAGCTACCATCCCCTCAGCTACCATCCCCACAGCTATAAACCCACAGCTACCATCCCCTCAGCTACCATCCCCTCAGCTACCATACCCTGAGCTACCATCCCCTCAGCTACCATACCCTGAGCTACCATCCCCACAGCTACCATCCCCTCAGCTACCATCCCCTCAGCTACCATCCCCTCAGCTACCATCCCCTCAGCTACCATCCCCTCAGCTACCATCCCCTCAGCTACCATCCCCTCAGCTACCATACCCTGAGCTACCATCCCCACAGCTACCATCCCCTCAGCTACCATCCCCTCAGCTACCATCCCCTCAGCTACCATCCCCTCAGCTACCATCCCCTCAGCTACCATCCCCTCAGCTACCATCCCCTCAGCTACCATCCCCTCAGCTACCATCCCCACAGCTCCAGGGCTCTGAGGGCCGTAGTAGAATGGTTCTGGTTAACAGATGAGGGCCGTAGTGGAATGCTTCAGGCTCTCTTCATCCATCCCCTCAGCTATAGGCTCCAGGAAATCTTTCGGCTGTACAACACATCCCATTCAAGTTCTCCAAGACAGACAATCAGGACTGGGGTTGCAAAGGGAAAAGAAACCCTTTCAAAGTTTACCAGTAAACTACCAGAATTTTGGTAAAATCATAATTACCAAAATTACAGAAGATTCCGGTAACTTCGGTAAATTCCTGGTAGCTTTAGCAACCCTGTCAGGGACTGTATAGACTGTGTGAGTCAACCCAGAAACCCCCAAATTCAACTCTATCTGTCTTGACATTTTCACTGACACATCTAGACGTAAAACCAGGAGAACCCGAGTGAGGTGAGTTAGTTATTAAAACATATTATTATATTATATTATATGTTTAGAACCATGATGAGGATGCAGGAGCTGGGTGACAGATGTTTTTAAACCTGAATGAACAGCTTTAGTTTTTCAGCGTTTTCTCTCCCTGACTGCCGACGGCTGCGTTTAACCAGTGTGTTATTTTCTGTCTGTGTCCCAAATGGCACCCTATTCCATACATAGTGCGCTACTTCTGACCAGAGCCCTATGAGCCGGAGCGCACTATAAAGGTGACATTGGGATGCATCCTTCTATCTCTGTCCAGCTCATTACCTCTGCAGTAGGAAACACAATTAACTGAATTACAAAGCCATCAAAGGCCATCTGAAGTCCTCTCTCTCTTTCAGCCACTGGCTATATAACGCTCTCTCTCTAACGCTCTCTCTGTCTCTCTCTCTCTCTCTCTCTCTCTCTCTCTGTCTCTGTCTCGTCTCTCTCTCTCTCTCTCTCGCGCTCTCGCTCTCGCTCTCTCGCTCTCTCTCTCTCTCTCTCTCTCTCTCTCTCTCTCTCTAACGCTCTCTCTCTCTCTCTCTCTCTCTCTCTCGCTCTTGCTCTCGCTCTCTCGCTCTCTCGCTCTCTCGCTCTCTTTCTCAGCTACTGGCTATATAACCCTCTCTCTCAATTACATTTCATATTTCAATTAAAGGGGCTTTATTGGCGTGGGAAACATATGTTCACATTGCCAAAGCAAGGGAAATAGATTAACAAAGTGAAATAAACAATAAATATTAACAGTAAACATTACACTCAGAAGTTCCAAAAGAATAAAGACATTTCAAATGTCATATTATGTCTATATACAGTGTTGTAACAATGTGCAAATAGTTAAAGTACAAATGGGAAAATAAATAAACATAAATATGGGTTGTATTTACAATGGTGTTTGTTCTTCACTGGTTGCCCTTTTCTTGTGGCAACAGGTCACAAATATTGCAGCTGTGATGGCACACTGTGGTATTTCACCCAGTAGATAAGGGAGTTTATCAAAATTGGATTTGTTTTCGAATTCTTTGTGGATCGCTGTAATCTGAGGGAAATATGTGTCTAATATGGTCATACATTTGGCAGGAGGTTAGGAAGTGCAGCTCAGTTTTCACCACAGTAGCTGAGACAGAGAGAGAGAGAGACAAGGCAAGAAGGGCCTTCTATGCCATCAAAAGGAACATCAAATTCGACATACCAATTAGGATCTGCAAAAAATACTCTGATCAGTTATAGAACATATTGCCCTCTATGGTTGTGAGGTCTGGGGTCCGCTCACCAACCAAGAATTCACAAGATGGGACAAACACCCAATTGAGACTCTGCATGCAGAATTCTGCAAAAACATCCTCTGGATACAACATAAAACACCAAATAATGCATGCAGAGCAGAATTAGGCCGATACTCGCTAATTATCAAAATCAAGAAAAGAGCTGTTAAATTCTACAACCACCTAAAAGGAAGCGACGCCCACACATTCCATAACAAAGCCATCACCTACAGAGAGATGAACCTGGAGAAGAGTCCCCTAAGCAAGCTGGTCCTGGGGCTCTGTTCACAAACACAAACAGACCCCACAGAGCTCCAGGACAGCAACACAATTAGACCCAACCAAATCATGAGAAAACAAAAAGATAATTACTTGACACATTCGAAAGAATTAACAAAAAAAACAACGCAAACTGGAATGTTATTTGGCCCTAAACAGAGAGTACACAGTGGCAGAATATCTGACCACTGTGACTGACCCAAAATTAAGGGAAGCTTTGACTATGTTCAGAGACTGCCATAGAAAGACCTGGCTCTCAAAAGACAGGCTATGTGCACACTGCCCACAAAATGAGGTGGAAACTGAGCTGCACTTCCTAACCTCCTGCCAAATGTATGACCATATTAGAGACACATATTTCCCTCAGATTACACAGACCCACAATTTTTTTTAAAAACAAATACACTTTTCATAAATGTATTGGGTGAAATACCACAGTGTGCCATCACAGCTGCAAGTTTGTGACCTGTCACCACAAGAAAACGGCAACCAGTGAAGAACAAACACCATTGTAAATACAACCCATATTTATGTTTATCTATTTTCCCTTTTGTACTTTAACTATTTGCACGTCGTTACAACACTGTATATAGACATAATATGACATTATGAAATGTCTCTATTCCTTTGAGAGTGTAATGTTAGCTGTTCATTTCTGATTGTTTATTTCATTTTGTTTATTGTCTATTTCACTTGCTTTGTAAACCTATATTTCCCAATAAAGCCCTTTAAATATAATTTAAATAGAATTTAAATAGAATTGAATTGAGAGAGAATGAGAGTGGGAGAGGGGGTGGAGAGAGTGGGAGAGGGGGGTGGAGAGAGTGGGAGAGGGGGTAGAGAGAGTGGGAGAGGGGGTAGAGAGAGTGGGAGAGGGGGTGGAGAGAGTGGGAGAGGGGGGTGGAGAGAGTGGGAGAGGGGGTGGAGAGAGTGGGAGAGGGGGTGGAGAGAGTGGGAGAGGGGGGTGGAGAGAGTGGGAGAGGGGGTGGAGAGAGTGGGAGAGGGGGTAGAGAGAGTGGGAGAGGGGGTAGAGAGAGTGGGAGAGGGGGTAGAGAGAGTGGGAGAGGGGGGTAGAGAGAGTGGGAGAGGGGGTAGAGAGAGTGGGAGAGGGGGGTGGAGAGAGTGGGAGAGGGGGGGGTGGAGAGAGTGGGAGAGGGGGTAGAGAGAGTGGGAGAGGGGGTAGAGAGAGTGGGAGAGGGGGGTGGAGAGAGTGGGAGAGGGGGGTGGAGAGAGAGGGAGAGGGGGGTAGAGAGAGTGGGAGAGGGGGTAGAGAGAGTGGGAGAGGGGGGTGGAGAGAGGGGAGAGGGGGTGGAGAGAGTGGGAGAGGGGGGGTGGAGAGAGTGGGAGAGGGGTGGAGAGAGTGGGAGAGGGGGGTGGAGAGAGTGGGAGAGGGGGGTGGAGAGAGTGGGAGAGGGGGGTGGAGACTAGAGGACAGATTCTGTAGTTGTGATGGAGTTGATCTCTATAATGGCTCTATAAGGAGATGTAGTGATGATTGAGTTGATCTCTATAATGGCTCTATAAGGAGATATAGGGATGATGGAGTTGATCTCTATAATGGCTCTATAAGGAGATGTAGTGATGATTGAGTTGATCTCTATAATGGCTCTATAAGGAGATATAGGGATGATTGAGTTGATCTCTATAATGGCTCTATAAGGAGATGTAGTGATGATTGAGTTGATCTCTATAATTGCTCTATAAGGAGATATAGGGATGATTGAGTTGATCTCTATAATGGATCATTAAGGAGCTGTAGTGAAGAACGACTTGATCTCTATAATGGCTCTATAAGGAGATGTAGTGATGATGGAGTTGATCTCTATAAGGAGCTGTAGTGATGATGGAGTTGATCTCTATAAGGAGCTGTAGTGATGATGGAGTTGATCTCTATAAGGAGCTGTAGTGATGATGGAGTTGATCTCTATAAGGAGCTGTAGTGATGATGGAGTTGATCTCTATAAGGAGATGTAGTGATGATGGAGTTGATCTCTATAAGGAGCTGTAGTGATGATGGAGTTGATCTCTATAAGGAGCTGTAGTGATGATGGAGTTGATCTCTATAAGGAGCTGTAGTGATGATGGAGTTGATCTCTATAAGGAGCTGTAGTGATGATGGAGTTGATCTCTATAAGGATCTCTCTCGTCTATCTTCTTCGTTCATTCTATCTTGTGAATTGAAATAAAGTAGATTTTGGTTGCATATGTCCTCCACTAGACAACACTGGTTATTGTATTTTTTTTTGTTGTTGACATTTTAGTCATTTAGCAGATGCTTTTATCCAGAGCGACTTACAGTTAGTGAGTCCATAATTTTTTTATTTCATACTGGCCCCCCGTGGGAATCGAACCCACAACCCTGGCGTTGCAAACACCATGCTCTACCAACTGAGCTACACGGGACATACTAAGATTGATTAATTCAAACAGCATAAACAAATAGCTAGCTTGACTATTTTCACCATGTTACTCCTCTTCTCCTCTGCTCCTCCCCTCTTCCCCTCTGCTCCTCCCCTCTTCCCCTCTGCTCCTCCCCTCTTCCCCTCTGCTCCTCCCCTCGTCCCCTCTGCTCTTCCCCGCTTCCCCTCTGCTCCTCCCCTCTTCCCCTCTGCTCCTCCCCTCTTCCCCTCTATTCCTCCCCTCTTCCCCTCTGCTCTTCCCCGCTTCCCCTCTGCTCCTCCCCTCTTCCCCTCTGCTCCTCCCCTCTTCTCCTCTGCTCCTCCCCTCTTCCCCTCTGCTCCTCCCCTCTTCCCTCTGCTCTTCCCCCCGCTTCCCCTCTGCTCTTCCCCTTCCCCTCTGCTCTTCCCCGCTTCCCCTCTGCTCCTCCCCTCTGCTCCTCCCCTCTTCCCCTCTGCTCCTCCCCTCCTCCCCTCTTCCCCGCTTCCCCTCTGCTCCTCCCCTCTTCCCCTCTGCTCCTCCCCTCTTCTCCTCTGCTCCTCCCCTCTTCCCCTCTGCTCCTCCCCTCTTCCCCTCTGCTCTTCCCCGCTTCCCCTCTGCTCCTCCCCTCTGCTCCTCCCCTCTTCCCCTCTGCTCCTCCCCTCCTCCCCTCTTCCCCGCTTCCCCTCTGCTCCTCCCCTCTTCCCCTCTGCTCCTCCCCTCTTCTCCTCTGCTCCTCCCCTCTTCCCCTCTGCTCCTCCCCTCTTCCCCTCTGCTCCTCCCCTCTTCCCCTCTGCTCTTCCCCTTCCCTCTGCTCTTCCCCGCTTCCCCTCTGCTCCTCCCCTCTGCTCCTCCCCTCTTCCCCTCTGCTCCTCCCCTCCTCCCCTCTTCCCCGCTTCCCCTCTGCTCCTCCCCTCTTCCCCTCTGCTCCTCCCCTCTGCTCCTCCCCTCTTCCCCTCTGCTCCTCCCCTCCTCCCCTCTTCCCCTCTTCTCCTCTGCTCCTCCCCTCTTCCCCTCTGCTCTTCCCCGCTTCCCCTCTGCTCCTCCCCTCTTCCCCTCTGCTCCTCCCCTCTTCCCCTCTGCTCTTCCCCGCTTCCCCTCTGCTCCTCCCCTCTTCCCCTCTGCTCCTCCCCTCTTCTCCTCTGCTCCTCCCCTCCTCCCCTCTGCTCCTCCCCTCTTCCCCTCTGCTCCTCCCCTCTTCCCCTCTGCTCCTCCCTCCTCCCCTCTTCCCCGCTTCCCCTCTGCTCCTCCCTCTTCCCCTCTGCTCCTCCCCTCTTCCCCTCTGCTCCTCCCCTCTTCCCCTCTGCTCCTCCCCTCTTCCCCTCTGCTCCTCCCCTCTTCCCCTCTGCTCCTCCCCTCCTCCCCTCTTCCCCGCTTCCCCTCTGCTCCTCCCCTCTTCCCCTCTGCTCCTCCCCTCTTCTCCTCTGCTCCTCCCCTCTTCCCCTCTGCTCCTCCCCTCTTCCCCTCTCCTCCCCTCTGCCCCTGTCACTCACTCAGGCAGACGTTATCATGGAAATATTCCAGGAAGTCGTCACACTGTTCCCGGTGGTTCCCGGAGGCCGAGCAGGAGCACCACGGACCCACGTTAGACGTTGAGTTATCAAGGTAGTTAGGAGTTATAGTACTGCCTAGGGAGGGGGGAGAGAGAGAGAGAGAGAGAGAGAGAGAGAGAGAGAGAGAGAGAGAGAGAGGGAGAGGGGGAGAGAGAGAGAGAGAGAGAGGGGGGAGAGACGTAGAGAGAGAGAAATATTTAATGGTACAAGAGGACAACCATGTGAAGTTCCACTTTATCAGACATCTCTTGGTTGGAGAAAACAGTAGAGCGTGTGAGAGAGGGAGGGAGAGAAGGGGAGGTAGAGAGAGAGGGAGGGAGAGAAGGGGAGGGGGAGAGAGAGGGAGGGAGAGACGGAGGGAGAGAGAGAGGGGAGGGAGAGAGAGGGAGGGAAGTAGATGGAGAGAGAAGGGGAGGTAGAGACGGGGAGGGAGGGAGAGGGAGGTAGAGAGAGGGAGGGAGGGAGAGACGGGAAGGAGGTAGAGAGAGAGAGAGAGAGAGAGAGGGAGAGACGGGAGGGAGATAGAGAAGGGGAGGGAGATAGAGAGAAGGGGAGGGAGAGAGAGGGAGGGAGGGAGAGACGGGGAGGGAGATAGAGAGAAGGGGAGGGAGAGAGAGGGAGAGGCGGGGAGGGAGGTGAGGGAGGTAGAAGAGCAGGAGAGAGGAGATGTGAGACGAGACGGAGGTAGAGAGAGGGAGGAGATGAGACGAGACATCTATTTATGCTGACTATTCAATTCAAGTAGAAAATACTTCATTTCACACAGTCGAATGGGGAATCATAATGGTACAAGACGGCAACCTTGTCAAGTTCCACGTTTTCAGAATAGCTTGTCGAGTGGAGTAGTTTGCTCCCCAGACAAATATTAATTTCACATTTTACATACTACTAACAGTCTTAATAAATACAAATGTTGTTTCGAAATAACAATTCCCAGAGCATATTGTTACAGAGTACGAATGTGGAATCTTTAATGATACAAGATGACAACCTGTTGAGTTTTCAGACTAAACCGTTGGAGAGGCCGGGTAAGATGTGTAGAAACACACTTATTGTATTGGAGGTTCACTTGGTTGATCTGAGTTGCACCCCAAATACCACCCTATTCCCATTGGGTTGTTGTTGTCATTCAAGTTGTAATCAAAGTTGTGGTGTGTTCTCTCTGGCTGTTGAATGGGGGAATGATTGACGCTAGCCTTTGTGTTCGATAGCCTTGTAGCTAGTAACTGAAGCTTCTTCAAATTGCTGCACTTTAAGGTGCTAAAACTACTCTGGTCCCAACAACAGCATGCATCTCACAGTCAACTGCTAGGTGAGATGTCTGGAATGGACAATCACTAGGGCACCACTTTCTTTCATTATTGTATCCTCTCTCTCTCTCTCTCTCTCTCTCTCTCTCTCTCTCTCTCTCTCTCTCTCTCTCTCTCTCTCTCTCTCTCTCTCTCTCTCTCTCTCTCTCTCTCTCTCTGTCTTTCTCTCTCTCTTTCTGTCTGTCTTTCTCTCTCTCTTTCTGTCTTTCTCTCTCTCTTTCTGTTTTTCTCTCTCTCTTTCTCTCTCTCTTTCTGTCTTTCTCTCTCTCTGTCTTTCTCTCTCTGTCTTTCTCTCTCTCTTTTTCTCTGTCTTTCTCTCTCTCTCTCTCTCTCTCTCTCTCTCTCGGTCTTTCTCTCTCAATTCAATTTCAATTCAATTCAATTTCAATTCAATTCAATTTCAATGTAAGGGCTTTATTGGCATGGGAAACGTATGTTAACGTTGCCAAAGCAAGTGAAGTAGACAGTAAACACAAGTGAAATAAACAATCAATTTTAACAGTAAACATTACACTCAGAAGTTCCAAAAGAATAAAGACATTTCAAATGTCATATTATGTATATATACAGTGTTGTAACAATGTGCAAATAGTTAAAGTACAAATGGGAAAATAAATAAACATAAATATGGGTTGTATTTACAATGGTGTTTGTTCTTCACTGGTTGCCCTTTTCTAGTGGCAACAGGTCACAAATATTGCAGCTGTGATGGCACACTGGTGTTTTTCACCCAGTAGATAAGGGAGTTTATCAAAATTGGGTTTGTTTTCGAATTCTTTGTGGATCGCTGTAATCTGAGGGAAATATGTGTCTCTAATATGGTCATTCATTTGGCAGGAGGTTAGGAAGTGCAGCTCAGTTTCCACCTCATTTTGTGGGCAGTGTGCACATAGCCTGTCTTCTCTTGAGAGCCAGGTCTGCCTACGGCGGCCTTTCTCAATAGCAAGGCTATGCTCACTGTGTCTGTACATAGTCAAAGCTTTCCTTAAGTTTGGGTCAGTAACAGTGGTCAGGTATTCTGCCACTGTGTGCTCTCTGTTTAGGGCCAAATAGCATTCTAGTTTGCTCTGTTTTTTTGTTTGTTCTTTCCAATGTGTCAAGTAATTCTCTTTTTGTTTTCTCATGATTTGGTTGGGTCTAATTGTGTTGTTGTTGTTGTTGTTGTTGTCCTGGGGCTGTGTGGGGTCTGTTTGTGTTTGTGAACAGAGCCCCAGGACCAGCTTGCTTAGGGGTCTTTCTCTCTCTCTCTCTCTCTCTCTCTCTCTTTCTGTCTTTCTCTCTCTCTTTCTCTATCTATCTCTCTCTCTCTCTCTCATTTTGTTGGGTTACAGCCTGAATTTAAAATTGATTAAATTGAAAACGTTTGTCTCTGGGCCTACACACAATACCCCATAATGTGAAAGTGGAATATTATGCCGATGACTCAAGTTTTGTTTTAAGATCCCTGCAATGTCTCATTGAAGATCTAGATAACTGTTGTGGCCTCTCTGGACAAAAACCTCATTATGATAAGTGGAACATATTGGATCTTTAAGAAAACACAGCTTTTCCATGACCCTGCAATTTACCTATACAATGGGCTGACGGTGAAGTCCTTAGTCATATCTCAGTTTAGCAAAAAAAAAGGTCAGTTTGAATAACACTGAGGGGCAACGCTGTTACATCTAATGCCTGTTTGCCTGAGGCTGACGCACACTCTCATTAAAACGCACACACGTGCACATACACGGACACACACAGACATACACACATGTAAATAGTGTAAATACATACATGCACTCAAACATATACAGTTGTCCTTGCTCTTATGATGTTTGATGTCTGTATCCAAATATTGTTTGATTTGCTTTCCATCTATAGTGGTGATGACAGTCATCGTTACTCTTTCCAAAAGCCTAATCTCTGATGAAGCAAGCTAAATGTCACGCTGTTTAGGTAGCTAGCTAGCTAGCTACATGCCAAATGGATCTGGCTACCCTCACGTATCTGAAAATACAGGATCAATTGATGTTTTACTGATCCTGAAACGCATGATGTTACTTGCTGTTTAACTCTAAATGTGGAATAATCGGAAATATGTAGATCTGACTATGCTCTTCAAGAGGTGAGGATATTAAAACCAAATAGTTATAACATTTATTTAAGAAAACAGCACGTAGTTGTCAATGGTTTTATCAGAGCTGGGGTTTCCTTGCCCCCCAGCAGGTAACTCGAACGCTCTGCACCGTTTTATCGATAACGACCTATATGGAGGTTCCTCTTCACTGAACCAACACGGTCCCATATAGAACCCTGAATTATGGCTGCTACTATTAAATATTAATATTTTGAGCTAAGAATATAATTTAATAAACAATTAAATAATGGACAAAAGAATACCAGCATCGTTTTTAGAATTTATTGTCATTATATGCAAACATAGTTTGGAAATCTGCACTGGTGGTCAGGGAGGCATCTCTTTTGTTGAACAACTCTGGGCTGTCTTCTTTACTCTACAATACAATATCATTTGTCCATTAGTTACAGTGAGCAACAAAAATGTGTCTTCTGCTTCATTCTCAACCCAATCCGATCCACTGGTGCCCAGTCCAGTTCCGGTCAGCTGCTCCAGTCCAGAGCCAGAGCAGTCCGCTCCACCGGGGTCCAGTTCAGCTCCGGTCAGTGGCTCTACTCCAGAACCAGACGTCAACCCCTCTCCAGGGTCGGGGCCTCCCACACCAGGGTCCAGACAGGGCTTGGTGCATCGTGGGAGGACTGAGAGGGGAAGCATCGCGCCGAGGTCCAGACTGGACCAGGGATGCAATGGGGAGGCAGTAAGGGAGAGGACGTCACGCCCGGAGCCGGAGCCGCCACCGAGGCTAGATGCCCACCAGGACCCTCCCCTGTTAAATTAGGTTTTGTGGCCGGAGTCCACACCTTTGGGGGGTACTGTCACGCCCTGACCTTTAAATGCCTGTTGTTTCTCGTTGGTTTGGTCAGGGTGTGAATTTCTATGTGGACATTCTATGTTATTGGAGATCTATGTTGGCCGGGTGTGGTTCCCAATCAGAGGCAGCTGTCGATCGTTGTCTCTATTTGGGGATCATACTTCGGTAGCCATTTTGCCTACCTATGTTGTGGGAATCCTGTATTCAACGAACGTGACAGCAACAATGTTACAAAATATGAATTAAATCTTCCCCTTGCCATAGAGCGCTAACGGTGCTGGACGTCAGCTAAAAACAATTCTGACCAGGCGAAATCATACAACATCATCATTAATTTGGATATAAATGTCAATGCAAAACAGCTCAAACTAATTAAAAGGGAATGTTAGCTGTCATTACAGAGTTTGATGTGACTGGGTTAGCGTTCGTTAGCTGTTGTTTTCTAAAATCCCCATTCCACTCTGGAGTAGGGATAGAACCCTCTGGAGTAGGGATATAACCCTCTGGAGTAGGGATAGAACCCTCTGGAGTAGGGATAGAACCCTCTGGAGTAGGGATAGAACCCTCTGGAGTAGGGATAGAACCCTCTGGAGTAGGGATAGAACCCTCTGGAGTAGGGATAGAACCCTCTGGAGTAGGGATAGAACCCTCTGGAGTAGGGATAGAACCCTCTGGAGTAGGGATAGAACCCTCTGGAGTAGGGATAGAACCCTCTGGAGTAGGGATAGAACCCTCTGGAGTAGGGATAGAACCCTCTGGAGTAGGGATAGAACCCTCTGGAGTAGGGATAGAACCCTCTGGAGTAGGGATAGAACCCTCTAGGTTATTTAACTTCATTGGGTATATACAGTGAGTGTACCAAACATTAAGAACACCTTCCTAATATTGAGTTGCACCTCCGTTTGCCTTGAGAACAGCCTCAATTTGTCATTGCTTGGACTCTACAAGGTGTTGAAAGCGTTCCACAGAGATGCTGGCCATGTTGACTCCAATGCTTCCCACGGTTGTGTCAAGTTGACTGGATGTCCTTTGGGTGGTGGACCATTTTTGATACACACGGGGAAACTGATGAGCGTAAAAACCCCAGCAGCGTTGCAGTTCCTGACTAATTCAAACCAGTGTGCCTGGCACCTACTACTATTTAAATCACCCACTGAATGGCACACATACACAATCCATGTCTCAATTGTCTCAAGGCTTAAAAATCCTTCTTTAAGCTGTATCCTCCCCTTCATCTACACTGATTGAAGTGGATATTTTTATTTATTTAACCTTTATTTAACTAGGCAAGTCAGTTAAGAACAAATTCTTATTTACAATGACGGCCTACCAAAAGGCAAAAGGCCTCCTGCGGGGACGGGGGCTGGGATTAAAAATACAAATCTAGGACAAAACACACATCACGACAAGAGAGACACCGCAACACTACATAAAGAGAGACACCACAACACTACATACAGAGAGACACCACAACACTACATAGAGAGAGACACCACAACACTACATAAAGAGAGACACCACAACACTACATAAAGAGAGACACCACAACACTACATAAAGAGAGACACCACAACACTACATAAAGAGAGACACCACAACACTACATAAAGAGAGACCTAAGACAACAACATAACATGGCTGCAACACATGATTTAACAGGTGACATCAAAAAGGGAGTATAGCTTTCACCTGGATTCACCTGGTCAGTCTATGTCATGGAAAGAGCATGTTCCTAATGTTTTGTACACTCAGTGTAGATAGAACCCTTTTTAAAGAGTTCTTTAATCTCGTCCAAAGAAGCAAAAGGTTCTACATAGAACCCCAAAGAACCCTTTTTTGTAAGAGTTTAGACTAGTTAGTTCTTATCTCAGAGCCAGAGTTACACTGACTTATGGTGACAACAGTACGTTTTTAGATGCTACACTGGACGTGTAGGTTTTGTATTTGTTTTTTGTATTTATTATGGATCCCCATTAGTTCCTGCCAAGGCAGCAGCTACTCTTCCTAGGGTTTATTATGGATCCCCATTAGTTCCTGTCAAGGCAGCAGCTACTCTTCCTGGGGTTTATTATGGATCCCCATTAGTTCCTGCCAAGGCAGCAGCTACTCTTCCTGGGGTTTATTATGGATCCCCATTAGTTCCTGCCAAGGCAGCAGCTACTCTTCCTGGGGTTTATTAGGTATCCCCATTAGTTCCTGCCAAGGCAGCAGCTACTCTTCCTGGGGTTTATTATAGATCCCCATTAGTTCCTGCCAAGGCAGCAGCTACTCTTCCTGGGGTTTATTATGGATCCCCGTTAGTTCCTGCCAAGGCAGCAGCTACTCTTCCTGGGGTTTATTATAGATCCCCATTAGTTCCTGCCAAGGCAGCAGCTACTCTTCCTGGGGTTTATTATGGATCCCCATTAGTTCCTGCCAAGGCAGCAGCTACTCTTCCTGGGGTTTATTATGGATCCCCATTAGTTCCTGACAAGGCAGCAGCTACTCTTCCTGGGGTTTATTATGGATCCCCATTAGTTCCTGCCAAGGCAGCAGCTACTCTTCCTGGGGTTTATTATGGATCCCCATTAGTTCCTGCCAAGGCAGCAGCTACTCTTCCTGGGGTTTATTATGGATCCACATTAGTTCCTGCCAAGGCAGCAGCTACTCTTCCTGGGGTTTATTATGGATCCCCATTAGTTCCTGCCAAGGCAGCAGCTACTCTTCCTGGGGTTTATTATAGATCCCCATTAGTTCCTGCCAAGGCAGCAGCTACTCTTCCTGGGGTCCAGTTATACAATTTTAAAAACATTACAATACATTCACAACAGATTTCACAACACACTAAGTGTGTGCCCTCAGGCCTCTACTCTACTACCACATATCTACAACACAAAATCCATGTGTACGTGTGTGTATAGTGCGTATGTTATCGTGTGTATGCATGTGTCTGTGCCTATGTTTGTGTTGCTTCACAGTCCCCGCTGTTCCATAAGGTGTATTTTTATCTGTTTTTAAAAAATCTAATTCTACTGCTGGCATGAGTTACTTGATGTGGAATAGAGTTCCATGTAGTCATGGCTCTGTGTAGTACTGTGCGCCTCCCATAGTCTGTTCTAGACTTGGGGACTGTGAAGAGACCTCTGGTGGCATGTCTTGTGGGGTATGCATGGGTGTCCGAGCTGTGTGCCAGTAGTTCAAACAGACAGCTCAGTTCATTCAACATGTCAATACCTCTCACAAATACAAGTAGTGATGAAATCAATCTCTCTTACACTTTGACCCAGGAGAGATTGACATGCATATTATTAATGTTAGCTCTCTGTGTACATCTAAAGGTCATCAATGCTGTCCTGTTCTGAGCCAACTGCATTTTTCCTAAGTCCCTCTTTGTGGCACCTGACCACACGACTGGACAGTAGCCCAGGTGCGACAAAACTAGGGCCTGTAGGACCTGCCTTGTTGATAGTGCTGTTAAGAAGGTAGAGATGCGCTTTATTATGGACAGACTTCTCCCCATCTTAGCTACTGTTGTATCAATATGCCTTGACTATGACAGTTTACAATCCAGGGTTACTCCAAGCAGTTTAGTCACCTCAACTTGCTCAATTTCCACATTATTCATTACAAGATTTAGATGAGGTTTAGGGTTTAGTGAATGATTTTTCCCAAATACAAACTTTTAGTTTTTGAAATATTTAGGACTAACTTATTCCTTGCCACCCAAACTAACTGCAGCTCTTTGTTGGGTTGCAGTCATTTCAGTAGCTGATGTGTATAGTGTTGAGTCATCCACATACATAGACACACTGGCTTTACTCAAAGTTAGTGGCATGTCGATAGTAAAGATTGAAAAAAGTAAGGGTCCTAGACAGCTGCTCTGGGGAATTCCTGATTCTACCTGGATTATGTTGGAGAGGCTTCCATTAAAGAACACCCTCTGTGTTCTGTTAGACAGGTAACTCTTTATCCACAATATAGCAGGGGGTGTAAAGCCATAACACATACGTTTTTCAAAAAGCAGACTATGATCGATAAAGTCAAAAGCCGCACAGTAGTCTAACTAAACAGCCCCCACAATCTTTATATCATCAATTTCTCTCAGCCAATCATCAGTCATTTGTGTAAGTGCTGTGCTTGTTGAATGTCCTTCCCTATAAGCGTGCTGAAAGTCTGTTGTCAATTTGTTTACTGTAAAATAGCATTGTATCTGGTCGAACAACATTTTTTCCAAAAGTTTACTAAGGGTTGGTAACAGGCTGATTGGTCGGCTATTTGAGCCAGTAAAGGGGGCTTTACTATTCTTGGGTAGCGGAATGACTTTTGCTTCCCTCCAGGCCTGGGGGCACACACTTTCTAGTAGGCTTAGATTGAAGATATGGCAAATAGGAGTGGCAATATCGTCCACTATAATCCTCAGTAATTTTCCATCCAAGTTGTCAGACACCGGTAGCTTGTCATTGTTGATAGACAACAACAATGTTTTCACCTCTTCCACACACACTTTACGGAATTCATTATTACAATGCTTGTCTTTCATAATTTGATCAGATATACTTGGATGTGTAGTGTCAGCATTTGTTGCTGGCATGTCATGCCTAAGTTTGCTAATCTTGCCAATGAAAAAATAATTAAAGTAGTTGGCCATATCAGTGGGTTTTGTGATGAATGAGCCATCTGATTCAATGAATGATGGAGCGAAGTTTGCCTTTTTGCCCAAAATTTCATTTAAGGTGCTCCAAAGCTTTTTACTATCATTCTTTATGTCATTTATCTTTGTTTCATAGTGTAGTTTCTTCTTCTTTTTATTCAGTTTAGTCACATGATTCCTCAATTTGCAGTACGTTTGCCAATCGGTTGTGCAGCCAGACCTATCTCTTTTGCCTCATCTCTCTCAACCATACAATTTTTCAATTCCTCATCAATACATGGGGATTTAACAGTTTTTACAGTCATTTTCTTAATGGGTGCATGATTATTAGTAACTGGGATAAGCAATTTCATAAATGTGTCAAGTGCAGCATCTGGTTGCTTCTCATTACACACCAAGACCAACATAATTTATATTCTTTACATCAACAACATAGGAATCACTACAAAACTTATTGTATGACCTCTATATTAGGCCCAGCCTTTGGAATTTTGGTTTTCCTAGATATGGCTACAATATTATGATCACTACATCCGAGGATTTGGATACTGCTTTCAAGCACATTTCTGCAGCATTAGTAAAGATGTGATCAATACATGTTGATGATTTAATTCCTGTGCTGTTTGTAACTACCCTGGTAGGTTGACTGATAACCTGAACCAGGTTGCAGGCACTAGTTACAGTTTGAAACTTTCTCTTGAGTGGGTAGCCTGATGAAAGCCAGTCAATATAAAAATCACTCAGAAAATATACCTCTCTGTTGATATCACATACATTTCACAGATGTTATCCAGATACTGACTGTTAGCACTTGGTGGTCTATGGCAGCTTCCCACCAGAATGGGCTTTAGGTGAGGCAGATGAACTTGTAGCCATATTACTTCAACAGTATTTAACATGAGATCCTCTCTAAGCTTTATAGGAATGTGGTTCTGAACATAAACGGCCACACCTCCGCCTTTGGCTTTTCTGTAGATCTTCTAACCATGTATTGCTACTGTATCATCAAACGTATTATCTGAGTGAGTTTCAGAGATTGTCAGAATATGAATGTCATCTGTTACTAGCAAATTATTGATTTCATGAACCTTGTTCCTTAAGATACATATGTTAACGTGGGCTATTTTGAGCACTTTTCTTCTGGGATGCTTGCTTGTTTTTATTGTTTTACTGGAAAGTTTAGCAGAGGTGCTCAGGTTATTTATGTTAGTGCAGGGTGAGCTGCACACAGTGGACTTCCTGCTAGGGCACACCGCCTCAGTGCTAACAGTATAACTCTGGTTCATAGGCACATGATTACTGCATACAATAGCTGTCGGATCAGCAGAGGCATTCAGGGCAGTAAGAGGGACATATACTAGTTTACTTGCATTGTGTCTTCCAGCGCCCTTAGGATAATGTACATTTGCTGAAGCATTATGACGACTCAGCGACAGGATTAAATGAGCTGGACTTGGGTAATTGATAAGTCATTGTCTCAACGCAGCCTTATAATGCTGTGAAAGGATCCAGGAACCCAAATTATTTTGGTGGATCCCATCCTCCTTATAAAACGAGATTTGTTTCCAGAAGGTATCAAAATTGTCAATAAATGTTACACCCACAGAGCTGCGATAGTCTCATAGCCAGTTATGGAGGGCTAAAAGTCTGCTGAACCGTTCAATGCCACGATTTAGGGAGGGCAGAGGGCCAGATATTATGGGGCGTTTGTTTTGTAGCCAATAAATGTTACACCCCAAGTATGAACATAATTTTATACACTAATTATGCCCAGGTTTTATTGAATGGTATGTCTCATGCTAATGTAACGGAGATGAAAACACTGTGGGGATGCTAATAAAATATCCAATAGTCAAGGAGGATCATTTGCGGTAACGCAATAGGTTAGTAAGTTGTTAAGTTTCAAGTTTTAATGTGTTTGTGAAGCAGAGGGTCCCAAGTTACGTGTCAAGTGTATTAGCCTATTAGTGTTAGTATTACCCATGAGGCCGGTGTAGGCCAGGAGACAGGCTGCGTAGTTGTCCTGTTTGCAGCCGCTGGCAACGTGCTCTGACGGCTGGCAGTCGTACTGAAACTGGGCCCAGCGGGACCTGGGGGAGGGACACAAGACAACATTCATCAGTTAGGAACTGGGCCCAGCGGGACCTGGGGGAGGGACACAAGACAACATTCATCAGTTAGGAACTGGGCCCAGCGGGACCTGGGGGAGGGACACAAGACAACATCCATCAGTTAGGAACTGGGCCCAGCGGGACCTGGGGGAGGGACACGAGATCATCCATCAGTTAGGAACTGGGCCCAGCGGGACCTGGGGGAGGGACACAAGACATCATCCATCCCTCTAACACAGGGCCTTTGATCCTCAGCTTTGGATCTTCCCTAATATTTGGAACCAAGGCCTGATCACCCCAATCAACAAAAGTGGAGACAAATTTGACCCCAATAATTACCGTGGAATATGCGTCAACACCAATCTCAGAAAAATCCTCTGCATTATCATCAACAACAGACTCCAACATTTCCTCAGTGAAAACAATGTCCTGAGCAAATGTCAAATCGGCTTCTTACCAAAATACAGTGGGGAAAAAAAGTATTTAGTCAGCCACCAATTGTGCAAGTTCTCCCACTTAATAAGATGAGAGAGGCCTGTAATTTTCATCATAGGTACACGTCAACTATGACAGACAAATTGAGATTTTTTTTCTCAAAAAAATCACATTGTAGGATTTTTAATGAATTTATTTGCAAATTATGGTGGAAAATAAGTATTTGGTCAATAACAAAAGTTTCTCAATACTTTGTTATATACCCTTTGTTGGCAATGACACAGGTCAAACGTTTTCTGTAAGTCTTCACAAGGTTTTCACACACTGTTGCTGGTATTTTGGCCCATTCCTCCATGCAGATCTCCTCTAGAGCAGTGATGTTTTGGGGCTGTCGCTGGGAAACACGGACTTTCAACTCCCTCCAAAGATTTTCTATGGAGTTGAGATCTGGAGACTGGCTAGGCCACTCCAGGACCTTGAAATGCTTCTTACGAAGCCACTCCTTCGTTGCCCGGGCATTGTGTTTGGGATCATTGTCATGCTGAAAGACCCAGCCACGTTTCTTCAATGCCCTTGCTGATGGAAGGAGGTTTTCACTCAAAATCTCACGATACATGGCCCCATTCATTCTTTCCTTTACACGGATCAGTCGTCCTGGTCCCTTTGCAGAAAAACAGCCCCAAAGTATGATGTTTCCACCCCCATGCTTCACAGTAGGTATGGTGTTCTTTGGATGCAACTCAGCATTCTTTGTCCTCCAAACACGACGAGTTGAGTTTTTACCAAAAAGTTATATTTTGGTTTCATCTGACCATATGACATTCTCCCAATCCTCTTCTGGATCATCCAAATGCACTCTAGCAAACTTCAGACGGGCCTGGACATGTACTGGCTTAAGCAGGGGGACACGTCTGGCACGCAGGATTTGAGTCCCTGGCGGCGTAGTGTGTTACTGATGGTAGGCTTTGTTACTTTGGTCCCAGCTCTCTGCAGGTCATTCACTAGGTCCCCCGTGTGGTTCTGGGATTTTTGCTCACCGTTCTTGTGATCATTTTGACCCCACGGGGTGAGATCTTGCGTGGAGCCCCAGATCGAGGGAGATTATCAGTGGTATTGTATGTCTTCCATTTCCTAATAATTGCTCCCACAGTTGATTTCTTCAAACCAAGCTGTTTACCTATTGCAGATTCAGTCTTCCCAGCCTGGTGCAGGTCTACAATTTTGTTTCTGGTGTCCTTTGACAGCTCTTTGGTCTTGGCCATAGTGGAGTTTGGAGTGTGACTGTTTGAGGTTGTGGACAGGTGTCTTTTATACTGATAACAAGTTCAAACGGGTGCCATTAATACAGGTAACGAGTGGAGGACAGAGGAGCCTCTTAAAGAAGAAGTTACAGGTCTGTGAGAGCCAGAAATCTTGCTTGTTTGTAGGTGACCAAATACTTATTTTCCACCATAATTTGCAAATAAATTCATAAAAAATCCTACAATGTGATTTTCTGGATTTTATTTCCTCAATTTGTCTGTCATAGTTGACGTGTACCTATGATGAAAATTACAGGCCTCTCTCATCTTTTTAAGTGGGAGAACTTGCACAATTGGTGGCTGACTAAATACTTTTTTTTCCCTCTGTACCATATGACAGACCACGTATACACCCTTCACACCCTTATTGACAAACAAACAAAACAAAAGCAAAGTATTCACATATTTTGTTGATTTCAAAAAAGCTTTTGACTCAATTTGGCATGAGGGTCTGCTGTACAAATTGATGTAAAGTGGGGTTGGGGGAAAGCATATGACATTATAAAATCCATGTACACAAACAACAAGTGTTCAGTTAAAATTGGCAATACACAAACAGATTTCTTTCCTCAGAGCCGTGGGGTGAGACAGGGATGCAGCTTGAGCCCCACCTTCTTCAACGTCTATATCAATGAATTGGCGAGGGCACTAGAACAGTCTGCAGCACCCGGCCTCACCCTACTAGAATCTGAAGTCAAATGTCTACTGTTTGCTGATGATCTGGTGCTTCTGTCCCCAACCAAGGAGGACCTACAGCAGCACCTAGATCTTCTGCACAGATTCTGTCAGACTTGGGCCCTGATATAGAATCTCAGTAAGACTAAAATAATGGTGTTCCAAAAAAGGTCCAGTAGCCAAGACAACAAATACAAATTCTGTGTAGACACTGTTGCCCTAGAGCACACAAAGAATTACACCTACCTCGGCCTAAACATCAGCGCCACAGGTAACTTCCACAAGGCTGTGAGAGACAAGGCAAGAAGGACCTTCTATGCCATCAAAAGGAACATAAAACTCCATATCCCAATTAAGATCTGGCTAAAAATACTTCAATCAGTTATCAAACCCATTGCTCTCTATGGTTGTGAGGTCTGGGATCCACTCACCAACAAATAATTCGCAAAATGGGACAAACACCCAATTGAGACTCTGCATGCAGAATTCTGCAAAAATATACTTTGTGTACAACGCAAAACCCCAAACAATGCATGCAGAGCAGAATTAGGACTTTACCCGGTAGTTATCAAAATTCTACAACAACTTAAAAGGAAGTGATGCCCACACATTCCACCAAAAAGCCCTCACCTACAGAGAGATGAACCTAGAGAAGACTCCCCTCAGCCAGCTGGTTCCTGGGAGAGGAGAGAGAGAGAGACGGAGAGAGAGATGACAGACTGTGTTCTGTCAGAGGAGAGGCTTCGAGGGGACTCCTATGTTAGGTACACCTATAGCTCATCTCTTGGCAGTAGTACTGTAGACTACTTTATCACTGACCTCAACCCAGATTCTCTCAGAGCATTCACAGTCAGCCCACTGACACCCCTATCAGACCACAGCAAAATCACAGTCTACTTGAACAGAGCAATACTCAATCATGAGGCATCAAAGCCAAAGGAACTGAATAATATTAAGAAATGCTATTGATGGAAGGAAAGTAGTGTCGAAACCTACCAAAAAACAATTAGGCAACAACAAATTCAATCCATTCTTGACAACTTCCTGGACAAAACGTTCCACTGTAATAGTGAAGGTGTAAACTTGGCAGTAGAAAACCTAAACAGTATATTTGACCTCTCAGCTTCCCTGTCAAATCTAAAAATCTCTAACAGAAAACTGAAGAAAAGCAACAACAATGACAAATGGTTTGATGAAGAATGCAAAAACCTAAGAAAGAAATTGAGAAACCTATCCCAACCAAAAACATTGAGACCCAGAAAACCTGAGCCTACGCCTTCACTATGGTGAATCATTAAAACAATACAGAAATACACTACGGAAAAAGAAGGAACAGCATGTCAGAAATCAGGTCAATGTAATTGAATAATCCATAGACTCTAACCACTTCTGGGAAAATAGGAAAACACTAAACAAACAACAACACGAAGAGCTATCTATCCAAAATGGTGATGTATGGGTAAACCACTTCTCAAATCTTTTTGGCTCTATAACAAAGGACAAACAGAAATAAAGACTCCCAGAACCCTCTGGATTCTCCAATTACATTGAATGAACTACAGGACAAAATACAAACCCTCCAACCCAAAAAGGCCTGTGGTGTTGATGGTATCCTACATGAAATTATAAAATATACAGACCACGAATTCCAATTGGCTATCCTTAAACTCTTTAACATCATCCTTAGCTCTGGCATCTTCCCCAATATTTGGAACCAAGGACTGATCACCCCAATCCACAAAAGTGGAGACAAATTTGACCCCAATAACTACCTTGGGATATGCGTCAACAGCAACCTAGGGAAAATCCTCTGCATTATCATTAACAGCAGACTAGTTCATTTCCTCAGTGAAAACAATCTACTGAGAAAATGTCAAATTGGCTATTTACCAAATTACCGTACGACAGACCACGTATTCACCCTGCACACCCTAATTGGCAAACAAACAAACCAAAACAAAGGCAAAGCCTTCTCATGCCTTTTTGATTTCAAAAAAGCTTTTGACTCAATTTGGCATGAGGGTCTGCTATACAAATTGATGGAAAGTGGGGTTGGGGGAAAAACATACGACATTATAAAATCCATGTACACAAACAACAAGTGTGCAGTTAAAATTGGCAAAAAACACACACATTTCTTTCCACAGGGCCGTGGGGTGAGACAGGGATGCAGTTCAAGCCCCACCCTCTTCAACATATATATCAACGAATTAGCGAGGGCACTAGAACAGTCTGCAGCACCCGGCCTCACCCTACTAGAATCTGAAGTCAAATGTCTACTGTTTGCTGATGATCTGGTGCTTCTGTCACCAACCAAGGAGGGCCTACAGCACCACCTAGATCTTCTGCACAGTCAGACCTGGGCCTTGACAGTAAATCTCAGTAAGACATAAATAATGGTGTTCCAAAAAAGGTCCAGTTGCAAGGACCACGAATACAAATGCCCTAGAGCACACAAAAAACTATACATACCTCAGCCTAAACATCAGCGCCACAGGTAACTTCCACAAAGCTGTGAACGATCTGAGAGACAAGGCAAGAAGGACCTTCTATGCCATCAAAAGGAACATAAAATTCGACATACCAATTAGGATCTGGCTAAAAATACTTGAATCAGTTACAGAACCCATTGCCCTTTATGGTTGTGAGTCTGGGGTCCGCTCACCAACCAAGAATTCACAAAATGGGACAAACAGCAAATTGAGACTCTGCATGCAGAATTCTGCAAAGATATCCTCAGTGTACAACGAAAAACACCAAATAATGCATGCAGAGCAGAATTAGGCCCATACCTGCTAATTATCAAAATCCAGAAAAGAGCCGTTAAATTCTATAACCACTTAACAATAAGCGATTCCCAAAACTTCCATAACAAAGCCATCACCTACAGAGAGATGAACCTGGGGAAGAGTCCCCTAAGCAAGCTGGTCATGAGGCTCTGTTCACAAACACAAACAGACCCCACAGAGCCCCAGGACAACAACACAATTAGACCCAACCAAATCATGAGAAAACAAAAAGAGAATTACTTGACACATTGGAAAGAACTAGAATGCTATTCGGCCCTAAACAGAGAGTACACAGTGGCAGAATACTTGACCACTGTGACTGACCCAAACTTAAGGAAAGCTTTGACTATGTACAGACTCAGTGAGCATAGCCTTGCTATTGAGAAAGGCCGCCGTAGCCAGACCTGGCTCTCAAGAGAAGACAGGCTATGTGCACACTGCCCATAAAATGAGGTGAAAACTGAGCTGCACTTCTTAACCTCCTGCCAAATGTATGACCGTCTTAGAGAAACATATTTCCCTCAGATTACACAGATCCACAAAGAACTTGAAAACAAATCCAATTTTGATAAACTCCCTTATCTACTGGGTGAAAAACCACAGTGTGCCATCACAGCAGCAAGATTTGTGACCTGTTGCCACAAGAAAAGGGCAACCAGTGATGAACGAACACCATTGTAAATACAACCTATATTTATGTTTATTTATTTTCCCATTTGTACTTTAACTATTTGCACATTGTTACAACACTGTATATAGACATAATATGAGAGAGAGAGAGACAAAGACAGAGACAGACAGAGAGTGAGAGACAGAGAGACTGATTAACAAATAAATGACCCAGACACAAACAACCACCCTACACCCCTACCTGCAGACGTAGTCAGACCTGCAGAGTCGCAGTGCAGCCAGACAGTTAGGTTTGTCCTTGTCTTCATAGGAGCAGGCTGGTATGATGGTCTGTCTCCGTCTCTCAGCGCACGCCGTGTCTGGACAGTTTGGAGTGGGTTAGGGTTGCATACACACTCTCTCTCTCTCTCTTTCTATCTCTGTCTCTCTCTTTCAATTCAATTATTATTATTATAATTTATTCTCTCTTTCTTTCTCTCTCTCTTCCGTTTCACATGACCAGCAGTATGTGGACACCTGCTCGTTGAACATTTCATTCCAAAATCATGGCCATTAATTTGGAGTTGGTCCCCCCTTTGCTGCTATAACAGCCTCCACTCTTCTGGGAAGGCTTTCCACTAGATGTTGGAACATTGCTGCAGGGACTTGCTTCCATTCAGCCACAAGAGCATTAGTGAGGTCGGGCACTGATGTTGGGCGATTAGGCCTGGCTCGCAGTCGGCGTTCCAATTCATCCCAAAGGTGTTGGATGGTGTTGAGGTCAGGGCTCTGTGCAGGCCAGTCAAGTTCTTCAAAACCGATCGTGACAAACCATTTCTGTATGGACCTCGCTTTGTGCACTGGGGCATTGTCATGCTGAAACAGGAAAGGGCCTTCCCCAAACTGTTGCAACGAAGTTGGAAGCACAGAATCGTCTAGAATGTCATTGTATGCTGTAGCGTTAAGATTTCCCTTCACTGGAACTAAGGGGCCTAGCCCGAACCATGAAAAACAGCCCCAGACCATTATTCCTCCTCCACCAAACTATACAGTTGGCACTATGCATTGGGGCAGGTAGTGTTCTCCTGGCATCCACCAAACCCAGATTCGTCCATCAGACTGCCTGATTGTGAAGCATGATTCATCACTCCAGAGAACGCCTTTCCACTGCTCCAGAGTCCAATGGCGGCGAGCTTTACACCGCTCAAGCTGACGCTTGGCATTGCGCATGGTGATCTAAGGCTTGTGTGCGGCTGCTCGGCCATGGAAACCCATTTCGTGAAGCTCCCGAATAACAGTTATTGTGCTGATGTTGCTTCCAGAGGCAGTTTGGAACTTGGTGGGGAGTGTTGCAACCGAGGACAGATGTTGAAAGTCACTGAGGACAGATGATTGTTACACGCTACGCGCTTCAGCACTCGGCGGTCCCGTTCTGTGAGCTTGTGTGGCCTACCACTTCGCGGCTGAGCCGTTGTTGCTCCTAGATGTTTCCACTTCACAATAACAGCCCTTACAGTTGACCGGGGCAGCTCTAGCAGGGCAGAAATTTGACGAACTGACTTGTTGGAAAGGTGGCATCCTATGACGGTGCCACGTTGAAAGTCACTGAGCTCTTCAGTAAGGGTCATTCTACTGCCAATGTTTGTCTATGGAGATTGCATGGCTGTGTGCTCGATTTTATACACCTGTCAGCAACGGGTGTGGCTCAAATAGCCAAATCCACTAATTTGAAGGGGTGTCCACATACTGCTGTATATATAATGTACACACACACACACACACCTGCCCCCCCTCCTACCTGTACAGGGGCAGAACAGCAGCTCGTGGGTGTAGTCAGGAGGGACCCGGTCGAAGAACTTCCTGAGAGCCCTGTTACACCTGGGCCTGTTACAGGGGCCTGAGCGGGCCGACGGCTGGATGCAGGCGGAAACATACTCTGTACGGAGCTTCTGACACGTCTCGTCAACGTTACACATCTTCGCCGCATCTAAGCAACGGTTCACCGTCGCTATGCCAACTGCACCTGTTTTGGAGACAAAACAAGGAAGGGCAGTTTAAGTCTGAGTGCCAAATGGCTCACTATTGCCTATGTAGTGTACTGCTTTTGACCAGAGCCCTTCAAAAGGTATAGGGCGCCAGTTGGAACGCAACCGTATAATTTTTTATTGTCTCTGTAATTTGTGACATATTCAATTTCAAACAATTATTAATAACACTAATTGCAGTCTGTATTGACAAGTGTGTTCAAATGAAATTCTAATGATTAATTCTAAGTAAATTAAAAAGTATTCTAAACTAATAATATATATGGAAAATGTATGCACTCACTAACTGTAAGTCGCTCTGGATAAGAGCGTCTGCTAAATGACTAAAATGTAAAAATATAATCTGCATTAGCTCTGTACTGAATAGAACAAGACTCAGTAAATGTTGAGGATGCCTGGTGTGTCAAATCAATCAAATATAACATAATATATCACATTATTCGTAAACAACAGGTGTAGACTAACAGTGAACTGTTTTTGTGTGAGTGTGTGTGCATACTTTAAAGTACTACTTAAGTAGTTTTATGTGGTATCTATAATTTACTATTTATATTTTTGACAACTTTTACTTTTACTTCACTACATTCCTAAAGAAAATAATGTACTTTTTACTCCGTACATTTTCCCTGACACGCAAAAGTACTTCTTAAATTTTGAATGCTTAGCAGGACAGGAAACTGGTCCAATTCACACACTTATCAAGAGCACATCCCCTACTGCCTCTGATCTGGTGGACTCACTAAACACATGCTTCGTTTGCTAATATAGTCAAAATGTTTGCCTTGGGGTAAGTTGAGCCAATGGCCATGAGGTAAGTTGAGCCAATGGTTGAGCCAATGGCAAGTTGAGCCAAGGCATTATGGGATATGAGGTAACACCAAAGCCTTAACTATGTAACAAAAATAAAAGTAAGTACAAAGTTTGTTAGGTGTTAAAGGCCTTATCTGAGAACGAAGTGTATGTTAGGTGTTAAAGGCCTTATCTGAGAACGAAGTGTATGTTAGGTGTTAAAGGCCTTATCTGAGAACGAAGTGTATGTTAGGTGTTAAATGCCTTATCTGAGAACGAAGTGTATGTTAGGTGTTAAAGGCCTTATCTGAGAACGAAGTGTATGTTAGGTGTTAAAGGCCTTATCTGAGAACGAAGTGTATGTTAGGTGTTAAAGGCCTTATCTGAGAACGAAGTGTATGTTAGGTGTTAAAGGCCTTATCTGAGAACGAAGTGTATGTTAGGTGTTAAAGGCCTTATCTGAGAACGTTGGATATAGTTTGCATCTCTGTTTGCATTAAGGTAGGCCTTTACTGAAAAGTATAATACATGAGTAAAACCCTAAAGTAAAGTACTAAGTAAAAATATCTGTACTTTACTATTTATATTTTTGACAACTTTTACTTCACTACATTCCTAAAGAAAATGATGTACTTTTTACTCCATACATTTTCCCTGACACCCAAAAGTACTCGTTACATTTTGAATGCTTAGCAGGACAGGAAAATGGTCTAATTCATACACTTATCAAGAGAGCCTCTCTGGTCATCCTACTGCCTCTGATCTGGCGGACTCACTAAACACAAATGCTTTGTTTGTAAATTATGTCTGAGTGTTGTAGCGTGCCCCTGGCTATCTGTAAATTTAAAAAACAAGAAAACTGTGTCGTCTGGTTTGCTGAATATAAGGAATTTGAAATAATTTATACTTTTACCTTTGATACTTAAGTGTATTTTAGCAATTACATTTACTTTTGATACTTAACTCACTAAACACTTCGAGTGTGGTGTGCTAGGAGTGTGTGTTGTGCTAGGAGTGTGTGTTGGGCTAGGTGTGTGTTGTGTGCTTGGTGTTATTTGTAAATTTACCAATTATATAAATCGTGCCACATCGCCATGATCACTAACAGCTGCGTGTGTCCAATGGAAACCTCTCTATATATATTTGTGTCCTGCAGTGCTTGACATGAAACGCTGATGAAGACAGCTTGCTGTTGAAACGTTGGTGAATAAATTATTGTATCAAAGCTACTAAAATGTGCTGCTTTTAATTTTCTTTCAGTGTGTATTTTCTATACAGCGTACTACTTTTGTGCACTTCTACATAATAAATATATGTACAGTGAGGGGAAAAAGTATTTGATCCCCTGCTGATTTTGTACGTTTGCCCACTGACAAAGAAATGATCAGTCTATAATTTTTAATTCTCTCTCTCACTGTTCAAATAAACCTACCATTAAAATTATAGACTGATCATTTCTTTGTCAGTGGGCAAACGTACAAAATCAGCAGGGGATCAAATACTTTTTTCCCTCACTGTATATACAGGGAATAGGGTGACATTTGAGACCTAGCCGGTTCCTGAATGGGTCAGACTAGAGAATGTGTCATGATGAGGAGGATATCTGCACCCAGATGACCCCTTCACCCCAATGTACAGTTGAAGTCGGAAGTTTACATACACCTTAGCCAAATGCTATATATACAGGGGGGTACTGTTGCAGAGTCAATGTGCGGGGGCACCGGCTAGTTGAGGTAGTTGAAGTAATATGTACATGTGGGTAGAGTTAAAGTGACTATTGTGATGTCACGAGAGGCTGTGTCCTGGAGGGACGTTACATCCCCCTGAGGTGGCTGCAAACCCAGACAGCTATGGCTCCATCTGCTGGTATGGTCGGGAACTCCACCCCTCTATGGCCAATCTTCCCACGCAGCTGAAACAAATGAGGAGCTGATGAGCTGAAGGTTTGGGAAGGGAAGAGACACAGTCTCCAACCTGGGCTCTCTGGAGGACAAGAGTGCTGCACGTCCACTTCCATGAGGAATATAAGGATTTGGAGATACTTACCTTTGGGAAATACTCACCTTTGGATATATGCACCTGTGGAAATACGTGAGAGACATTTGGAAGGACTTTTTGCTGGGTTGGCCACTAGCTGCAACGTGGACTACAGTAAGGCTGGGGAAAAGTTATCTGAGCGAGGGAGAATTATGATTTTGGATGTGGAAGAGACATCCCTGAACTGTTAACCCTTAAAGAGCCACAAGAGAACAGAATTTTGTTATATTTTCGTTAATTTCCCAAGACCTATAATAAAATCCTTGTTTTGTTTGAACCTTGTCTCCTTGCACTACTTGAGCAATCCCGCTGAAAGCTGTGTAGCCTCTCGTGACGTCACAGATGGTGGAGAATACGGGCACGCTCAAGCGTTAATAGTGCATGTCAGAGGAGGATACCGAAGGTTTGATCACCCAGTTTTCCAAGTTGGCCGTAGGCTCCCCGCCGACTGAAATGGAGGACATATTGAAAGCCCTTGTTGCTGGCCAGCAAGCCCAGATGCAAGCAAACGTGGCTCTCTTGGAGGAGCAAAAGAAAGCCAACCTTCTGAAGGCAGAGGAATTGCAGTTGCAGAGACAGAGGGTGGTCCAAAATACCCGCCCAATAAAGGCAAGTGACTTTATATCTAAGATGGGAGCTACCGATGACATTGAGGCATACCTGCATGCATTTGAGGCCACGGCCACTAGGGAAGCCTGGCCCAAGCAACAGTGGGTTGGTCTGTTAGCCCCCTTTCTAACCGGGGAATCGCTGAATGCTGTCCGGGACCTGGGCCCTGACCAGGTTACTGACTATGATGCCCTGAAGTCTGAGATCCTCAGCAGATATGGACTCACAAAGTTTGGTATGGCCCAGCGCTTTCACAGCTGGACCTTCCAACCAGACCAACCTCCTCGGGCGCAGATGCATGAACTTGTCCGAATCGCAAGGAAATGGCTGGATCCGCAGAGGAATACAGCAGCGGCGGTGGTGGAGGCCGTTGTGGTGGATCGTTACCTACGCGCCCTGCCTTATGAGGCAAAACGGTTCATCAGTCAACAGGCCTTGACCACGGCTGATCTGACCGTGGAAGCTGTGGAAAAGTACCAGGCCACAGCGGAGATGCTGAATGCTTCCCGAAAAGACCCCAGGAGTGCGGCCCCACCACAAATGGGAAGAACCCGTCCAAAGGACCCCAAGGTCTCGAACCCAGCCACGTCAGGACTTATCCCGGCTCCAGGGGGAGCCAGAAACCAGGCGGGTCCAAGAAGAGTACACCAGGAGGGGGAAACTCGACAGTGTTACCGGTGTGGGGAGATGGGACATATCTCCTGGCAGTGTGGGAAACCAGCCGATGAACCTATGCCCACTGCGGAGTCCTCCAGCTCAGCACCCACACACCGTTTTGCCTCGCTCTTGGGAGTCGTAGATGGCGGCCCAGATCGACCCCCCACCTGCCCGGTAACTGTGAATCACCATGATGTGGAGGCCTTACTGGATTCTGGTAGCCGGGCCACCCTGGTGCGTAAGGATTTGGTGGGCCCAACGTGTCTGACCCCGGGGAAAGTCCTCCCAGTTTCCTGTGTCCATGGGGACACCAGAGAATACCCCATTACTGAACTTACAATGACCAGCACACGGGGAACCATACACACGACGGCGGGGGTGGTTGATTCCCTCCCCGTCCCTGTCCTAATTGGACGAGACTGCCCAGCCTTTTACCCACTCTGGAGAGAGTCTCAGGAGAGGATAACCCGAGTACCTCGGAAACGGAGAGGCAAGACTCATCCTGGGAAGGCTCCGGTGCAATCCTCCGAGTTACTCACTCCCGCCCGGGCTCTGATAGGGATGGCAGGTGCCCAGACCGACACAGAGACGGAGCTACAGAATCTGGACAAAGAACTGTCTGGTCTGAAGGGGACCGCTGAGAGGTATCGTTTGTTAAAGCAACAGTTAGACATGAAGACAGAAGAGTTAGATATCCTCCAGGCTAAACTCCAACAGAGCTCCTTCCCTAAGCAACAGGAGGAGCTGGAGAGGCTGCGCAGGACCATCGAGGAGTGTGAGGAGACCCTGCGCAGTAGTAAGGAGGTCCAGAAGAAGGCAGAGGAGAAGTACAAGGGGTTGGAGAACAAGATGAAGAATGCGGAGGCAGAGAGAGAGAAGGAACTGAAAGCTGCTCAACAGAAGCTAAACTCTGCTAAAACCAAGGCTGATGCGTTCAGTAAGAAACTCAAGGAGAGACAACAGGAGGCTGAGTCCCTGGTCCTAGAGTTGGAGGAGTTGAAGAGAGAGCAGTCTGGCAAGCACCACGGCAATGCGGACGCCCTCTCCCGGCGTGATGCCTTCTTCGCTGCCTTTACCCGACGAGGACGTCGGTCCCGAGGAGGGGGATGTGTGATGTCACGAGAGGCTGTGTCCTGGAGGGACGTTACATCCCCCTGAGGTGGCTGCAAACCCAGACAGCTATGGCTCCATCTGCTGGTATGGTCGGGAACTCCACCCTCTATGGCCAATCTTCCCACGCAGCTGAAACAAATGAGGAGCTGATGAGCTGAAGGTTTGGGAAGGGAAGAGACACAGTCTCCAACCTGGGCTCTCTGGAGGACAAGAGTGCTGCACGTCCACTTCCATGAGGAATATAAGGATTTGGAGATACTTACCTTTGGGAAATACTCACCTTTGGATATATGCACCTGTGGAAATACGTGAGAGACATTTGGAAGGACTTTTTGCTGGGTTGGCCACTAGCTGCAACGTGGACTACAGTAAGGCTGGGGAAAAGTTATCTGAGCGAGGGAGAATTATGATTTTGGATGTGGAAGAGACATCCCTGAACTGTTAACCCTTAAAGAGCCACAAGAGAACAGAATTTTGTTATATTTTCGTTAATTTCCCAAGACCTATAATAAAATCCTTGTTTTGTTTGAACCTTGTCTCCTTGCACTACTTGAGCAATCCCGCTGAAAGCTGTGTAGCCTCTCGTGACGTCACACTATGCATAAATAATTAACAGAGTAGCAGCAGCGTAAAAAGGATGGGGTGGGGGGGGGCAGTGCAAATAGTCCGGGTAGCCATGATTAGCTGTTCAGGAGTCTTATGGCTTGGGGGTAGAAGCTGTTGAGAAGTATTTTGGACCTAGACTTGGCACTCCGGTACCGCTTGCCGTGCGGTAGCAGAGAGAACAGTCTATGACTAGGGTGGCTGGAGTCTTTGACAATTTTGAGGGCCTTCCTCTGACACCGCCTGGTATAGAGGTCCTGGATGGCAGGAAGCTTGGCCCCAGTGATGTACTGGGCCGTACGCACTACCCTCTGTAGTGCCTTGCGGTCGGAGGCCTAGCAGTTGCCATACCAGGCGGTGATGCAACCAGTCAGGATGCTCTCGATGGTGCAGCTGTAGAATTTTTTGAGGATCTGAGGACCCATGCCAAATCTATTCAGTCTCCTGAGGGGGAATAGGCTTTGTCGTGCCCTCTTCACGACTGTCTTGGTGTGTTTGGACCATGATAGTTCGTTGGTGATGTGGACACCAAGGAACTTGAAGCTCTCAACCTGTTCCACTACAGCCCCGTCGATGAGAATGGGGGCGTGCTCAGTCCTCTTTTTTTTCCTGTAGTCCACAATCATCTCCTTTGTCTTGGTCACGTTGAGGGAGAGGTTGTTGTCCTGGCACCACACGGCCAGGTCTCTGACCTCCTCCCTATAGGCTGTCTCATCGTTGTCGGTGATCAGGCCTACCACTGTTGTGTCGTCGGCAAACTTAATGATGGTGTTGGAGTCGTGCCTGGCCATGCAGTCATGGGTGAACAGAGAGTACAGGAGGGGGACTGAGCACGCACCCTGAGGGGCCCCCGTGTTGAGGATCAGTGTGGCAGATGTGTTGTTACCTACCCTTACCACCTGGGGGCAGCCCGTCAGGAAGTCCAGGATCCAGTTGCAGAGGGAGGTGTTTAGTCCCAGGATCCTTAGCTTAGTGATGAGCTTAGAGGGCACTATGGTGTTGAATGCTGAGCTGTAGTCAATGAATAGCATTCTCACGTAGGTGTTCCTCTTGTCCAGGTGGGAAAGGGCAGTGTGGAGTGCAATAGAGATTGCATCATCTGTGGATCTGTTGGGGCGGTATGCAAATTGGAGTGGGTCTAGGGTTTCTGGGATAATGCTGTTGATGTGAGCCATGACCAGCCTTTCAAAGCATATCTACATAATTTTCCTTCCTCATGATGCCATCTATGAGGCGAAGACTTTTGGAGGATGGCCTGGTGTCAAGAAGGGCAGCGAGGAAGCCACTTCTCTCCAGGAAAAACATCAGGGACAGACTGATATTCTGCAAAAGGTACAGGGATTGGACTGCTGAGGACTGGGGTAAAGTTATTTTCTCTGATGAATCCCCTTTCCGATTGTTTGGGGCATCCGGAAAACACCTTGTCCGGAGAAGACAAGGTGAGCGCTACCATCAGTCCTGTGTCATGCCAACATTAAAGCATCCTGAGACCATTCATGCTTCTCAGACAAGGGAGTGGGCTCCCTCACAATTTTGCCTAAGAACACAGCCATGAATAAAGAATGGTACCAACACATCCTCAGAGAACAACTTCTCCCAACCATCCAAGAACAGTTTGGTGACGAACAATGCCATTTCCAGCATGATGGAGCACCTTGCCATAAGGCAAAAGTGATAACTAAGTGGCTCGGGGAACAAAACATCGACATTTTGGGTCCATGGTCAGGAAACTCCCCAGACCTTAATCCCATTGAGAACTTGTGGTCAATCCTCAAGAGGAGGGTGGACAAACAAAACCCACAAATTCTGACAAACTCCAAGCATTGATTATGCAAGAATGGGCTGCCATCAGTCAGGATGTGGCCCAGAAGTTAATTGACAGCATGCCAGGGCGGATTGCAGAGGTCTTGAAAAAGAAGGGTCAACACTGCAAATATTGACTCTTTGCATAAACTTCATGTAATTGTCAATAAAAGCCTTTGACACTTATGGAATGCTTATAATTATACTTCAGTATACCATAGTAACATCTGACAAAAATATCTAAAAACACTGAAGCAGCAAACTTTGTGAAGACCAAAACGTTTGAATGGGTGATATCATTAAGAGCTACTACAGCTCAGAGAAGCATCGTCTTTCTTCTTGTGACATAACAGATTTGTCCAATTTAATCCCAGATCCATACTTGTTTAGTCCTTATAAAATCATTGTGATATAAAACTTTGTTTGGCAGTTTCTGTGGAGGACGGCTGCTGTCATTAAAAACCATGTATGAAAAAATATATAAACACTAACTGTAAGTCGCTCTGGATAAGAGCGTCTGCTAAATGACTAAAATGTAAAATGTAAATGTAATGCATGAACAACTTGAACAACCAATCATAGTAACGATAATTTAAGTCCATCAAACTATCTCTCTAAGAGTCTCTCTCTCTCTCTCTCTCTCTCTCTCTCTCTCTCTCTCTCTCGAGTCTCTCTCTCTCTCTCTCTCTCTCTCGCTCTCTCTCGCTCTTTCTCTCTCTCACCCCTCTCTTTCAATTCAATTTAATTTAATTCAATGTAAGGGCCTTATTAGCATGGGAAACGTGTGTTAACATTGCCAAAGCAAGTGAAGTAGATAGTAAACAAAAGTGAAATAAACAATAAATATTAACAGTAAACATTACACTCAGAAGTTCCAAAAGAATAAAGACATTTCAAATGTCATATTATGTCTATATACAGTGTTGTAACGATGTGCAAATAGTTAAAGTACAAATGGGAAAATAAATAAACATAAATATGAGTTGTATTTACAATGGTGTTTGTTCTTCACTGGTTGCCCTTTTCTTGTGGCAACAGGTCACAAATCTTGCAGCTGTGATGGCACACTGTGGTATTTCACCCAGTAGATAAGGGAGTTTATCAAAATTGGATTTGTGGATCGCTGTAATCTGAGGGAAATATGTGTCTCTAATATGGTCATACATTTGGCAGGAGGTTAGGAAGTGCAGCTCAGTTTCCACCTCATTTTGTGGGCAGTGTGCACATAGCCTGTCTTCTCTTGAGAGCCAGGTCTGCCTACGGCGGCCTTTCTCAATAGCAAGGCTATGCTCACTGAGTCTGTACATAGTCAAAGCTTTCCTTAAGTTTGGGTCAGTCACAGTGGTCAAGTATTCTGCCACTGTGGACTCTCTGTTTAGGGCCAAATAGCATTCTAGTTATATAGTCCCCTATAGCTCAGTTGGTAGAGCATGGCACTTGCAACGCCAGGGTTGTTGGTTCGTTTCCCACGGGGGGCCAGTATGAAAATGTATGCACTCACTAACTGTAAGTCGCTCAGGATAAGAACGTCTGCTAAATGACTTAAATGTAAATGTAGTTTGCTCAGTTTTTTTGTTAATTCTTTCCAATGTGTCAAGTAATTATCTAGTTTTTTTCTCATGATTTGGTTGGGTCGAATTGTGTTGCTGTCCTGGGGCTCTGTGGGGTCTGTTTGTGTTTGTGAACAGAGCCCCAGGACCAGCTTGCTTAGGGGACTCTTCTCCAAGTTCATCTCTCTGTAGGTGATGGCTTTGTTGTGGAAGGTTTGGGAATCGCTTCCTTTTAAGTGGTTATAGAATTTAACGGCTCTTTTCTGGATTTTGATAATTAGCAGGTATCGGCCTAATTCTGCTCTGCATGCATTATTTGGTGTTTTTCGTTGTACACTGAGGATATTTTTTGCAGAATTCTGCATGCGGAGTCTCAATTTGGTGTTTGTCCCATTTTGTGAATTCTTGGTGAGCGGACCCCAGACCTCACAACCATAAAGGGCAATGGGTTCTATAACTGATTCAAGTATTTATAGCCAGATCCTAATTGGTATGTCAAATTTTATGTTCCTTTTGATGGCATAGAAGGCCCTTCTTGCCTTGTCTCTCAGATCGTTCACAGCTTTGTGGAAGTTGCCTGTGGTGATGATGTTTAGGCCGAGGTATGTATAGTTTTTTGTGTGCTCTAGGGCAACGGTCTCTAGATGGAATTTGTATTTGTGGTCCTGGCAACTGGACATTTTTTGGAACACCATTATTTTTGTCTTACTGAGATTTACTGTCATGGCCCAGGTCTGACAGAATCTGTGCAGAATATCTAGGCGCTGCTGTAGGCCCTCCTTGGTTGGGGACAGAAGCACCAGATCATCAGCAAACAGTAGACATTTGACTTCAGATTCTAGTAGGGTGAGGCCGGGTGCTGCAGACTGTTCTAGTGCCCTCGCTAATTCTCTCTCTGTCTGTCCATCTCTCTATCCTCAGTTTCTCAGACTATATGATCTGTACAGATATCAACGTTGGGAAAAAACAGCGACTTGACTTAATGGCCTCTTCAGCTGCTCCCCCATCGACAATACCCTTCAGCTGCTCCCCCATAGACAATACCCTTCAGCCAGCTGACCTGCATCATATCCCCCCAGCCAGCTGACCTGCATCATATCCCCCCAGCCAGCTGACCTGCATCATATCCCCCCAGCCAGCTGACCTGCATCATATCCCCCAACCAGCTGACCTGCATCATATCCCCCAGCCAGCTGACCTGCATCATATCCCCCCAGCCAGCTGACCTGCATCATATCCCCCAGCCAGCTGACCTGCATCATATCCTACCAGACACACGTTCTGCCCCCCTCTACCTATCCCCCTCTACCTACCCCCTCTACCTATCCCCCTCTACCTATCCCCCCTCTACCTACCCCCTCTACCTACCCCCTCTACCTACCCCCTCTACCTATCCCCCTCTACCTACCCCCCTCTACCTATCCCCCTCTACCTATCTCCCTCTACCTATCTCCCTCTACCTATCCCCTCTACCTACCCCCCTCTACCTATCCCCCCTCTACCTACCCCCTCTACCTATCCCCCTCTACCTATCCCCCTCTACCTATCTCCCTCTACCTATCCCCCTCTACCTATCCCCTCTACCTACCCCCCTCTACCTACCCCCTCTACCTATCCCCCCTCTACCTATCCCCCTCTACCTACCCCCCCTCTACCTATCCCCCTCTACCTACCCCCTCTACCTATTTCCCTCTACCTATCCCCCTCTACCTACCCCCCTCTACCTATCCCCCTCTACCTACCCCCCTCTACCTACCACCCTCTACCTATCCCCCCTCACCTATCCCCCTCTACCTATCCCCTCTACCTACCCCCTCTACCTACCCCCTCTACCTATCCCCCTCTACCTATCCCCCTCTACCTACCCCCCTCTACCTACCCCCCTCTACCTATCCCCCTCTACCTACCCCCCTCTACCTACCCCCCTCTACCTACCCCCCTCTACCTACCCCCCTCTACCTATCCCCCTCTACCTTTCCCCCTCTACCTTTCCCCCTCTACCTATCCCCCTCTACCTACCCCCCTCTACCTACTCCCAGGGCAGACACAGTCAGGTCATCTATACTGCTACCAGACTCACCTGCAGCGATGGAGGCCAGGCGTCCGTAGTCGAAGCCCCTCGCCTCTGGTTCATAGGGGTAACTCTCCACCAGGCTCAGTCCTGACAAGAGGAATGAATGTTTTCAAGAAGAATCATCCAACATGGTTAGTAATTAAAGTACACATTCATTCAAGATCTGACCGAGTAGGGTTCCCTAATCCTATGTCTGACCCTTAACCTCTGACCCCTCCCCTGGCCCTTCCTGGCTCCAGTATATACTGAAGCAGTTCTTCTCTCTCTAAGCCTCCCCCTAACCATAACCCTCCACCTCCCCCTAACCATAACCCTCCCCCTAACCCTAACCATAACCCTCCCCCTAACCATAACCCTCCACCTCCACCTCCCCCTAACCATAACCCTCCACCTCCCCATAACCATAACCCTCCCCCTAACCCTAACCATAACCCTCCCCCTAACCATAACCCTCCACCTCCCCCTAACCATAACCCTCCACCTCCCCATAACCATAACCCTCCACCTAACCATAACCCTCCACCTCCCCCTAACCATAACCCTCCACCTAACCATAACCCTCCCCCTAACCCTAACCATAACCCTCCACCTCCCCCTAACCATAACCCTCCCCCTAACCATAACCCTCCCCTCCCCCCTAACCCTAACCCTCCCCCTCCCCCTAACCATAACCCTCCCCTCCCCTAACCATAACTCTCCCCCTAACCATAACCCTCCCCCTCCCCCTAACCATAACCCTCCCCCTAACCATAACCCTCCCCTCCCCCTAACCATAACCCTCCCCCTAACCATAACCCTCCCCCTCCCCCTAACCCTAACCTCCCCTAACCCTAACCATAACCCTCCACCTCCCCTAACCATAACCCTAACCATAACCCTCCCCCTAACCCTAACCATAACCCTCCACCTCCCCCTAACCATAACCCTCCCCTAACCATAACCCTCCCCTAACCATAACCCTCCTCATAACCCTCCACCTCCCCTAACCATAACCCTCCACCTCCCCCTAACCATAACCCTCCACCTCCCCCTAACCATAACCCTCCCCCCTAACCATAACCCTCCCCCTCCCCCTAACCATAACCCTACCCCCTAACCATAACCCTCCACCTCCCCCTAACCATAACCCTACCCATAACCATAACCCTCCACCTCCCCTAACCATAACCCTACCCCTAACCATAACCCTCCACCTCCCCCTAACCATAACCCTCCCCCTAACCATAACCTCCACCTCCCCCTAACCATAACCCCCCCTAACCATAACCCTCCCCCATAACCATAACCCTCCCCCTAACCATAACCATAACCCTCCCCCTAACCATAACCATAACCCTCCACCTCCCCCTAACCATAACCCTCCCCCTAACCATAACCATAACCCTGCCCCTAACCATAACCATAACCCTCCCCCTAACCCTAACCATAACCCTCCACCTCCCCCTAACCATAACCCTCCCCATAACCATAACCCTCCCCCTAACCATAACCATAACCCTCCACCTCCCCCTAACCATAACCCTCCCCCTAACCATAACCATAACCCTCCCCCTAACCATAACCATAACCCTCCACCTCCCCTAACCATAACCCTGCCCCTAACCATAACCATAACCCTCCCCCTAACCCTAACCATAACCCTCCACCTCCCCCTAACCATAACCCTCCCCTAACCATAACCCTCCCCCTAACCATAACCATAACCCTCCACCTCCCCCTAACCATAACCCTCCACCTCCCCCTAACCATAACCATAACCCTCCACCTCCCCCTAACCATAACCCTCCACCTCCCCCTAACCATAACCCTCCCCATAACCATAACCATAACCCTCCACCTCCCCCTAACCATAACCCTCCCCCATAACCATAACCCTCCCCCCTAACCATAACCATAACCCTCCACCTCCCCCTAACCATAACCCTCCCCCTAACCATAACCATAACCCTCCCCCTAACCCTAACCATAACCCTCCACCTCCCCCTAACCATAACCCCCTAACCATAACTCTCCCCCTAACCAGTTTTTACACCATCCATTAGCACCATCCATTAACACCAACCATTCACTGTAGAACTTGAAGAGCTGAGCGAAATACAAAAATGGAGGCAAAAATAAGTTGGCCTAATACAGTGCATTCGGAAAGTATATACAGTGAGGGAAAAAAATATTTGACCCCCTGCTGATTTTGTACGTTTGCCCACTGACAAAGACATGATCAGTCTATAATTTTAATGGTAGGTTTATTTGAACAGTGAGAGACAGAATAACAACAACAAAAAATCCAGAAAAACACATGTCAAAAATGTTATAAATTGATTTGCATTTTAATGAGGGAAATAAGTATTTGACCCCCTCTCAATCAGAAAGATTTCTGGCTCCCAGGTGTCTTTTATACAGGTAACGAGCTGAGATTAGGAGCACACTCTTAAAGGGAGTGCTCCTAATCTCAGTTTGTTACCTGTATAAAGACACCTGTCCACAGAAGCAATCAATCAATCAGATTCCAAACTCTCCACCATGGCCAAGACCAAAGAGCTCTCCAAGGATGTCAGGGACAAGATTGTAGACCTACACAAGGATGGAATGGGCTACAAGACCATCGCCAAGCAGCCTGGTGAGAAGATGACAACAGTTGGTGTGATTATTCGCAAATGGAAGAAACACAAAATAACTGTCAAGCTCCCTTGGCCTGGGGCTCCATGCAAGATCTCACCTCGTGGAGTTGCAATGATCATGAAAACGGTGAGGAATCAGCCCAGAACTACACGGGACGATCTTGTCAATGATCTCAAGGCAGCTGGGACCATAGTCACCAAGAAAACAATTGGTAACACACTACGCCGTGAAGGACTGAAATCCTGCAGCGCCCGCAAGGTCCCCCTGTTCAAGAAAGCACATATACAGGCCCGTCTGAAGTTTGCCAATTAACATCTGAATGATTCAGAGGAGAACTGGATGAAAGTATTGTGATCAGATGAGACCAAAATCGAGCACTTTGGCATCAACTCAACTTCGCCGTGTTTGGAGGAGGAGGAATGCTGCCTATGACCCCAAGAACACCATCCCCACTGTCATACATGGAGGTGGAAACATTATGCTTTGGGGGTGTTTTTCTGCTAAGGGGACAGGACATCTTCACCGCATCAAAGGACGATGGACGGGGCCATGTACTGTCAAATCTTGGGTGAGAACCTCCTTCCCTCAGGCAGGGCATTGAAAATGGGTCGTGGATGGGTATTCCAGCATGACAATGACCCAAAACACACGGCCAAGGCAACAAAGGAGTGGCTCAAGAAGAAGCACATTAAGGTACTGTAGTGGCCTAGCCAGTCTCCAGACCTTAATCCCATAGAAAATCTGTGGAGGGAGCTGAAGGTTCGAGTTGCCAAATGTCAGCCTCAAAACCTTAATGACTTGGAGAAGATCTGCAACGAGGAGTCGGACAAAATCCCTCCTGAGATATGTGCAAACCTGGTGGCCAACTACAAGAAACGTCTGACATCTGTGATTGCCAACAAGGGTTTTGCCACCAAGTACTAAGTCATGTTTTTGCAGTGGGGTCAAATACTTATTTCCCTCATTAAAATGCAAATCAATTTATAACATTTTTGACATGCGTTTTCTGGATTTTTTTGTTGTTGTTCTGTCTCTCACTGTTCAAATAAACCTACCTGTCACGCCCTGACTCAGGGGACGCTTAAATGTTGAGTCAGGGGTGTGTATGTTCTATGTTGGGTATTTCTATGTTGGTGTTCTATTATGTGTATTTCTATGTTGGCCAGTGTGGTTCCCAATCAGAGGCAGCTGTAGCTCGTTGTCTCTGATTGGGGACCATACTTAGGCAGCCTATTGGCACTAGTGGGTTGTGGGATCTTGTTCTGTGTTAGGTATGTTGTTTGTGTACCTTGGACTTCACGTTTCGTTTCTTGTTTTGTCGTTGTGTTTATGAGTCAAATAAACATGTATGCATATCACGCTGCGCCTTGGTCTGACCCGTTTCATGAACGAGATGTGACACTACAATTAAAATTATAGACTGATCATGTCTTTGTCAGTGGGCTAACGTACAAAATCAGCAGGGGGATCAAAACTTTTTTCCCTCACTGTAGACCCCTTGACTTTTTCCACATTTGTTTTACGTTCCAGCCTTATTCTAAAATGGTCAAATAAATTTTTTCCCTCATCAATCTGCACACAATACCCCATAAAGACAAAGCGAAAATAGGTTTTCTGAAATGTTTGCAAATGTATTTAAAATAAAAAACTGAAATACCTTATTTACATAAGTATTCAGACCCTTTGCTGTGAGACTCAAAATTGAGCTCAGGTGCATCCTGTTTCCATTGATGATCCTTGAGATGTTTCTATAACTTGATTGGAGTCCACCTGTGGTAAATTCAATTAATTGGACATGATTTGGAAAGGTATACACCTGTCTATATAAGGTCCCACAGTTGACAGTGCATGTCAGAGCAAAAACCAAGCCATGAGGTCGAAGGTATTTTCCGTAGAGTGCCGAGACAGGATTGTGTCGAGGCACAGATCTGGGGAAAGGTACCAGAACATTTCTACAATATTGAAGGTCCCCAAGAACACAGTGGCCTCCATCATTCTTAAATGGAAGAAGTTTGGAACCACCACAACTCTTCCTAGAGCTGGCCGCTGGCCAAACTGAGCAATCGGGGGAGAAGGGCCTTGATCAGGGAGGTGACCAAGAACCCGATGGTCACTCTGACTGAGCTCCAGAGTTCCTCTGTGGAGATGGGAGAACCTTCCAGAAGGACAACCATATCTGCAGCACTCCATCAATCAGGCCTTTATGGTAGAGTGGCCAGATGGAAGCCACTCCTCAGAAAAAGGCACATGACAGCGCGCTTGGAGTTTGTCAAAAGGCACCTATAGACTCTCTGACCATGAGCAACAAGATTCTCTGGTCTGATGAACCCAAGATTGAACTCTTGGGCCTGAATGTCAAACGTCACGTCTGGAGGAAATCTGGCACAATCTCTACGGTGAAGCATGGTGGTGGCAGCATCATGCTGTGGGGATGTTTTTCAGCAGCAGGGACTAGGAGACTAATCAGTATCGAGGGAAAGATGAACGGAGCAAAGTACAGAGTGCTACTTGATGAAAACCTGCTCCAGAGTGCTCAGGACCTCAGACTGGGGCGAAGGTTCACCTTCCAACAGGACAACGACCCTAAGCACACAGCCAAGACAACGCAGGAGTGGGGATGTCCTTGAGTGGCCCAGCCAGAGCCCGGACTTGAACCCAATCAAACATCTCTGGAGAGACCTGAAAATAGCTGTGCAGCGACGCTCCCCATCCAACCTGACAGAGCTTGAGAGGATCTGCAGAGAAGAATGGGAGAAACTCTCCAAATACAGGTGTGCCAAGCTTGTAGCGTCATACCCAAGAAGACTCAAAGGTGTAATCACTGCCAAAGGTGCTTCAACAAATTACTGAGTAAAGGGTCTGAATAATTATGTAAATGTGATATTTCAGTTTTGTATTTTTAATACATTTTGTAAAACATTCACAAAATTTGTTTTTGCTTTGTCATTATGGGGTATTGTGTGTAGACTGATGAGGAAAAAATAGAATTGAATCAATTTGATAATAAGTCTATAATGTAACAAAATGTGGAAAAAGTCAAGGGGTCTGAATACTTTCCAAATGCACTGTCCACATAATAACCAAGAAAGACTAGAGTAGGCTACATGACAATGCAGCACCAGAACAAGTCATCCAAGAATGTGCTTTAGTGTTCTGAACTCATTTTGGAGTAATTAAAAGGGGTTGAAATTGATAAGTGTCACAGAGAAGTTTCCATGTAGGCTAGGTGCTCATTTTTCTCCGATAGATTTAGGATTTCACAACTTCAAAGTGTAGGCAACGCTCTTCAGGTAAGACTCCACCTGTTGAGTCATGGTGTACTTCTCAACCAGTGACTTCACGTCTTTCTGTTGCTTGCGGTAGATAAAACGAAAATACATTGTAGAAACTAGATATAGGCATAGAGAGAGTATAGGCTGATTTTAGCCATCAGCCTTTATAAAACCATATGAATGAATTCTTGGGGCTTCGACAAGTCTTGCAGGACAATATCGTAGCAGTTCCACAACTCTGACAATAGAAAAAGAGAGAGAAGCAGATTATCAGCCCTGTTATTGGCCTTGGGCATGATGTCATCAATAAGAGGAATGATACAGCCATTATTATGTTAAACAGGACATGGCTATGGACTCTCTGTTTAGGGCCAAATAGCATTCTAGTTATATAGTCCCCTAGCTCAGTTGGTAGAGCATGGCACTTGCAACGCCAGGGTTGTTGGTTCGTTTCCCACGGGGGGGCCAGTATGAAAATGTATGCACTCACTAACTGTAAGTCGCTCAGGATAAGAACGTCTGCTAAATGACTTAAATGTAAATGTAGTTTGCTCAGTTTTTTGTTAATTCTTTCCAATGTGTCAAGTAATTATCTAGTTTTTTTCTCATGATTTGGTTGGGTCGAATTGTGTTGCTGTCCTGGGGCTCTGTGGGGTCTGTTTGTGTTTGTGAACAGAGCCCCAGGACCAGCTTGCTTAGGGACTCTTCTCCAAGTTCATCTCTCTGTAGGTGATGGCTTTGTTGTGGAAGGTTTGGGAATCGCTTCCTTTTAAGTGGTTATAGAATTTAACGGCTCTTTTCTGGATTTTGATAATTAGCAGGTATCGGCCTAATTCTGCTCTGCATGCATTATTTGGTGTTTTTCGTTGTACACTGAGGATATTTTTGCAGAATTCTGCATGCGGAGTCTCAATTTGGTGTTTGTCCCATTTTGTGAATTCTTGGTGAGCGGACCCCAGACCTCACAACCATAAAGGGCAATGGGTTCTATAACTGATTCAAGTATTTATAGCCAGATCCTAATTGGTATGTCAAATTTTATGTTCCTTTTGATGGCATAGAAGGCCCTTCTTGCCTTGTCTCTCAGATCGTTCACAGCTTTGTGGAAGTTGCCTGTGGTGATGATGTTTAGGCCGAGGTATGTATAGTTTTTGTGTGCTCTAGGGCAACGGTCTCTAGATGGAATTTGTATTTGTGGTCCTGGCAACTGGACATTTTTGGAACACCATTATTTTGTCTTACTGAGATTTACTGTCATGGCCCAGGTCTGACAGAATCTGTGCAGAATATCTAGGCGCTGCTGTAGGCCCTCCTTGGTTGGGGACAGAAGCACCAGATCATCAGCAAACAGTAGACATTTGACTTCAGATTCTAGTAGGGTGAGGCCGGGTGCTGCAGACTGTTCTAGTGCCCTCGCTAATTCTCTCTCTGTCTGTCCATCTCTCTATCCTCAGTTTCTCAGACTATATGATCTGTACAGATATCAACGTTGGGAAAAAACAGCGACTTGACTTAATGGCCTCTTCAGCTGCTCCCCCATCGACAATACCCTTCAGCTGCTCCCCCATAGACAATACCCTTCAGCCAGCTGACCTGCATCATATCCCCCCAGCCAGCTGACCTGCATCATATCCCCCCAGCCAGCTGACCTGCATCATATCCCCCCAGCCAGCTGACCTGCATCATATCCCCCCAACCAGCTGACCTGCATCATATCCCCCCAGCCAGCTGACCTGCATCATATCCCCCCAGCCAGCTGACCTGCATCATATCCCCCCAGCCAGCTGACCTGCATCATATCCTACCAGACACACGTTCTGCCCCCCTCTACCTATCCCCCTCTACCTACCCCCCTCTACCTATCCCCCTCTACCTATCCCCCTCTACCTACCCCCCTCTACCTACCCCCTCTACCTACCCCCCTCTACCTATCCCCCCTCTACCTACCCCCCTCTACCTATCCCCCTCTACCTATCTCCCTCTACCTATCTCCCTCTACCTATCCCCTCTACCTACCCCCCTCTACCTATCCCCCTCTACCTACCCCCCTCTACCTATCCCCCCTCTACCTATCCCCCTCTACCTATCTCCCTCTACCTATCCCCCTCTACCTATCCCTCTACCTACCCCCCTCTACCTACCCCCCTCTACCTATCCCCCTCTACCTATCCCCCTCTACCTACCCCCTCTACCTATCCCCCTCTACCTACCCCCCTCTACCTATTTCCCTCTACCTATCCCCCTCTACCTACCCCCCTCTACCTATCCCCCTCTACCTACCCCCTCTACCTACCACCCTCTACCTATCCCCCTCTACCTATCCCCCTCTACCTATCCCCCTCTACCTACCCCCCTCTACCTACCCCCCTCTACCTATCCCCCCTCTACCTATCCCCCTCTACCTACCCCCTCTACCTACCCCCCTCTACCTATCCCCCTCTACCTACCCCCTCTACCTACCCCCCTCTACCTACCCCCCTCTACCTACCCCCCTCACCTATCCCCCTCTACCTTTCCCCCTCTACCTTTCCCCCTCTACCTATCCCCCCTCTACCTACCCCCTCTACCTACTCCCAGGGCAGACACAGTCAGGTCATCTATACTGCTACCAGACTCACCTGCAGCGATGGAGGCCAGGCGTCCGTAGTCGAAGCCCCTCGCCTCTGGTTCATAGGGGTAACTCTCCACCAGGCTCAGTCCTGACAAGAGGAATGAATGTTTTCAAGAAGAATCATCCAACATGGTTAGTAATTAAAGTACACATTCATTCAAGATCTGACCGAGTAGGGTTCCCTAATCCTATGTCTGACCCTTAACCTCTGACCCCTCCCTGGCCCTTCCTGGCTCCAGTATATACTGAAGCAGTTCTTCTCTCTCTAAGCCTCCCCCTAACCATAACCCTCCACCTCCCCCTAACCATAACCCTCCCCCTAACCCTAACCATAACCCTCCCCCTAACCATAACCCTCCACCTCCACCTCCCCCTAACCACAACCCTCCACCTCCCCATAACCATAACCCTCCCCCTAACCCTAACCATAACCCTCCCCCTAACCATAACCCTCCACCTCCCCCTAACCATAACCCTCCACCTCCCCATAACCATAACCCTCCACCTAACCATAACCCCTCCACCTCCCCCTAACCATAACCCTCCACCTAACCATAACCCTCCCCCTAACCCTAACCATAACCCTCCACCTCCCCCTAACCATAACCCTCCCCCTAACCATAACCCTCCCCCTCCCCTAACCCCTAACCCTCCCCTCCCCCTAACCATAACCCTCCCCCTCCCCCTAACCATAACTCTCCCCCTAACCATAACCCTCCCCCTCCCCCTAACCATAACCCTCCCCCTAACCATAACCCTCCCCCTCCCCCTAACCATAACCCTCCCCCTAACCATAACCCTCCCCCTTCCCCCTAACCCTAACCCTCCCCCTAACCCTAACCATAACCCTCCACCTCCCCTAACCATAACCCTAACCATAACCCTCCCCCTAACCCTAACCATAACCCTCCACCTCCCCCTAACCATAACCCTCCCCTAACCATAACCCTCCCCTAACCATAACCCTCCTCATAACCCTCCACCTCCCCCTAACCATAACCCTCCACCTCCCCCTAACCATAACCCTCCACCTCCCCCTAACCATAACCCTCCCCCTAACCATAACCCTCCCCCCTCCCCCTAACCATAACCCTACCCCTAACCATAACCCTCCACCTCCCCCTAACCATAACCCTACCCATAACCATAACCCTCCACCTCCCCCTAACCATAACCCTACCCCTAACCATAACCCTCCACCTCCCCCTAACCATAACCCTCCCCCTAACCATAACCCTCCACCTCCCCCTAACCATAACCCCCCCCTAACCATAACCCTCCCCATAACCATAACCCTCCCCCTAACCATAACCATAACCCTCCCCCTAACCATAACCATAACCCTCCACCTCCCCCTAACCATAACCCTCCCCCTAACCATAACCATAACCCTGCCCCTAACCATAACCATAACCCTCCCCCTAACCCTAACCATAACCCTCCACCTCCCCCTAACCATAACCCTCCCCCATAACCATAACCCTCCCCCTAACCATAACCATAACCCTCCACCTCCCCCTAACCATAACCCTCCCCCTAACCATAACCATAACCCTCCCCCTAACCATAACCATAACCCTCCACCTCCCCCTAACCATAACCCTGCCCCTAACCATAACCATAACCCTCCCCCTAACCCTAACCATAACCCTCCACCTCCCCCTAACCATAACCCTCCCCCTAACCATAACCCTCCCCCTAACCATAACCACAACCCTCCACCTCCCCCTAACCATAACCCTCCACCTCCCCCTAACCATAACCATAACCCTCCACCTCCCCCTAACCATAACCCTCCACCTCCCCCTAACCATAACCCTCCCCATAACCATAACCATAACCCTCCACCCTCCCCCTAACCATAACCCTCCCCATAACCATAACCCTCCCCCCTAACCATAACCATAACCCTCCACCTCCCCCTAACCATAACCCTCCCCCTAACCATAACCATAACCCTCCCCCTAACCCTAACCATAACCCTCCACCTCCCCCTAACCATAACCCCCCCCCTAACCATAACTCTCCCCCTAACCAGTTTTTACACCATCCATTAGCACCATCCATTAACACCAACCATTCACTGTAGAACTTGAAGAGCTGAGCGAAATACAAAAATGGAGGCAAAAATAAGTTGGCCTAATACAGTGCATTCGGAAAGTATATACAGTGAGGGAAAAAATATTTGACCCCCTGCTGATTTTGTACGTTTGCCCACTGACAAAGACATGATCAGTCTATAATTTTAATGGTAGGTTTATTTGAACAGTGAGAGACAGAATAACAACAACAAAAAATCCAGAAAAACACATGTCAAAAATGTTATAAATTGATTTGCATTTTAATGAGGGAAATAAGTATTTGACCCCCTCTTAATCAGAAAGATTTCTGGCTCCCAGGTGTCTTTTATACAGGTAACGAGCTGAGATTAGGAGCACACTCTTAAAGGGAGTGCTCCTAATCTCAGTTTGTTACCTGTATAAAAGACACCTGTCCACAGAAGCAATCAATCAATCAGATTCCAAACTCTCCACCATGGCCAAGACCAAAGAGCTCTCCAAGGATGTCAGGGACAAGATTGTAGACCTACACAAGGATGGAATGGGCTACAAGACCATCGCCAAGCAGCCTGGTGAGAAGATGACAACAGTTGGTGTGATTATTCGCAAATGGAAGAAACACAAAATAACTGTCAAGCTCCCTTGGCCTGGGGCTCCATGCAAGATCTCACCTCGTGGAGTTGCAATGATCATGAAAACGGTGAGGAATCAGCCCAGAACTACACGGGACGATCTTGTCAATGATCTCAAGGCAGCTGGGACCATAGTCACCAAGAAAACAATTGGTAACACACTACGCCGTGAAGGACTGAAATCCTGCAGCGCCCGCAAGGTCCCCCTGTTCAAGAAAGCACATATACAGGCCCGTCTGAAGTTTGCCAATTAACATCTGAATGATTCAGAGGAGAACTGGATGAAAGTATTGTGATCAGATGAGACCAAAATCGAGCACTTTGGCATCAACTCAACTCGCCGTGTTTGGAGGAGGAGGAATGCTGCCTATGACCCCAAGAACACCATCCCCACTGTCATACATGGAGGTGGAAACATTATGCTTTGGGGGTGTTTTTCTGCTAAGGGGACAGGACATCTTCACCGCATCAAAAGGACGATGGACGGGGCCATGTACTGTCAAATCTTGGGTGAGAACCTCCTTCCCTCAGGCAGGGCATTGAAAATGGGTCGTGGATGGGTATTCCAGCATGACAATGACCCAAAACACACGGCCAAGGCAACAAAGGAGTGGCTCAAGAAGAAGCACATTAAGGTACTGTAGTGGCCTAGCCAGTCTCCAGACCTTAATCCCATAGAAAATCTGTGGAGGGAGCTGAAGGTTCGAGTTGCCAAATGTCAGCCTCAAAACCTTAATGACTTGGAGAAGATCTGCAACGAGGAGTCGGACAAAATCCCTCCTGAGATATGTGCAAACCTGGTGGCCAACTACAAGAAACGTCTGACATCTGTGATTGCCAACAAGGGTTTTGCCACCAAGTACTAAGTCATGTTTTGCAGTGGGGTCAAATACTTATTTCCCTCATTAAAATGCAAATCAATTTATAACATTTTTGACATGCGTTTTTCTGGATTTTTTTGTTGTTGTTCTGTCTCTCACTGTTCAAATAAACCTACCTGTCACGCCCTGACTCAGGGGACGCTTAAATGTTGAGTCAGGGTGTGTATGTTCTATGTTGGGTATTTCTATGTTGGTGTTCTATTATGTGTATTTCTATGTTGGCCAGTGTGGTTCCCAATCAGAGGCAGCTGTAGCTCGTTGTCTCTGATTGGGGACCATACTTAGGCAGCCTATTGGCACTAGTGGGTTGTGGGATCTTGTTCTGTGTTAGGTATGTTGTTTGTGTACCTTGGACTTCACGTTTCGTTTCTTGTTTTGTCGTTGTGTTTATGAGTCAAATAAACATGTATGCATATCACGCTGCGCCTTGGTCTGACCCGTTCATGAACGAATGTGACACTACAATTAAAATTATAGACTGATCATGTCTTTGTCAGTGGGCGAACGTACAAAATCAGCAGGGGATCAAAAACTTTTTTCCCTCACTGTAGACCCCTTGACTTTTTCCACATTTGTTTTACGTTCCAGCCTTATTCTAAAATGGTCAAATAAATTTTTTCCCTCATCAATCTGCACACAATACCCCATAAAGACAAAGCGAAAATAGGTTTTCTGAAATGTTTGCAAATGTATTTAAAATAAAAAACTGAAATACCTTATTTACATAAGTATTCAGACCCTTTGCTGTGAGACTCAAAATTGAGCTCAGGTGCATCCTGTTTCCATTGATGATCCTTGAGATGTTTCTATAACTTGATTGGAGTCCACCTGTGGTAAATTCAATTAATTGGACATGATTTGGAAAGGTATACACCTGTCTATATAAGGTCCCACAGTTGACAGTGCATGTCAGAGCAAAAACCAAGCCATGAGGTCGAAGGTATTTTCCGTAGAGTGCCGAGACAGGATTGTGTCGAGGCACAGATCTGGGGAAAGGTACCAGAACATTTCTACAATATTGAAGGTCCCCAAGAACACAGTGGCCTCCATCATTCTTAAATGGAAGAAGTTTGGAACCACCACAACTCTTCCTAGAGCTGGCCGCTGGCCAAACTGAGCAATCGGGGGAGAAGGGCCTTGATCAGGGAGGTGACCAAGAACCCGATGGTCACTCTGACTGAGCTCCAGAGTTCCTCTGTGGAGATGGGAGAACCTTCCAGAAGGACAACCATATCTGCAGCACTCCATCAATCAGGCCTTTATGGTAGAGTGGCCAGATGGAAGCCACTCCTCAGAAAAAGGCACATGACAGCGCGCTTGGAGTTTGTCAAAAGGCACCTATAGACTCTCTGACCATGAGCAACAAGATTCTCTGGTCTGATGAACCCAAGATTGAACTCTTGGGCCTGAATGTCAAACGTCACGTCTGGAGGAAATCTGGCACAATCTCTACGGTGAAGCATGGTGGTGGCAGCATCATGCTGTGGGGATGTTTTTCAGCAGCAGGGACTAGGAGACTAATCAGTATCGAGGGAAAGATGAACGGAGCAAAGTACAGAGTGCTACTTGATGAAAACCTGCTCCAGAGTGCTCAGGACCTCAGACTGGGGCGAAGGTTCACCTTCCAACAGGACAACGACCCTAAGCACACAGCCAAGACAACGCAGGAGTGGGGATGTCCTTGAGTGGCCCAGCCAGAGCC